>NC_041217.1:13028216-13074083 GCF_002837175.3 Physeter macrocephalus | reverse complement strand
AAAGAAATTAAAGATGATACCAACAGATGGAGAGATATACCATATTCTTGGATTGGAAGTATCAACATTGTGAAAATGACTCTACTCCCCAAAGCAATCTACAGATTCAATGCAATCCCTATCAAACTACCACGGGCATTTTTCACAGAACTAGAACAAAAAATTTCACAATTTGTATGGAAACATAAAAGACCCCGAATAGCCTAAGCAATCTTGAGAAAGGAAAACGGAGCTGGAGGAATCAGGCTCCCGGACTTCAGACTATATTACAAAGCTACGGTAATGAAGAGTGTATGGTACTGGCACATAAACAGAACTGTAGATCAATGGAACAGGATAGAAAGCCCAGAGATAAACCCATGCACATATGGTCACCTTATCTTTGATAAAGGAGGCAGGAGTATACAGTGGAGAAAAGACAGACTCTTCAATAAGTGGTGCTGGGAAAACTGGACAGCTACATGTAAAAGAATGAAATTTGAACACTCCCTAACACCATACACAAAAATAAACTCAAAATAGGTTAAAGACTTCAATGTAAGGCTAGGCAGTATAAAACTCCTAGAAGAAAACATAGGCAGAACACTCCATGACCTAAATCACAGCAAGAAACTTTTTGACCCATCTCCTAGAGAAATGGAAATAAAAACAAAAACAAATGGGACTTAATGAAACTTAAAAGCTTTTGCACAGCAAAGGAAACTTTAAACAGGGCAAAATGACAACACTCGGAATGGGAGAAAATATTTGCAAATGAATCAATGAACAAAGGATTAATCTCCAAAATATAGAAACAGCATGTGCAGCTCAATATTAAAAAAAATAAACAACCCAGTCAAAAAATGGACAGAAGAGCTAAATAGACATTTCTCCAAAGAAGACACACAGTTGACCAAGAGGCGCATGAAAAGTTGCTCAACATCAGTAATCATTAGAGAAATGCAAATCCAAACAACAATGAGGTATCAAATCACACCTGTTAGAATGGACATCATCAGAAAATCTATAAGCCACAAATGCTGGAGAGGGTGTGGAGAAAAAGGAACAATCTTGCACTGTTGGTGGGAATGTAAATTGAAACAGCCACTATGGAGAACATAATCATTAAGAAAATGCAAATCAAAACTACAATGAGGTATCACCTCACACCAGTCAGAATGGCCATCATCAAAAAATCTACAAACAATAAATGCTGGAGAGGGTGTGGAGACAAGGGAACCCTCTTGCTTTGTTGGTGGGAATGAAAATTCATATAGCCACTATGGAGAACAGTATGGAGTTTCCTTAAAAAACTAAAAATAGAATTACCATATGATCCAGCAATCCCACTACTGGGCATATATCCTGAGAAAACCATAATTCAAAAACAGTCATGTACCACAATTTTCATTGCAGCTCTATTTACAATAGCCAGGACATAGAAGCAAACTAAGTGTCCATCTACAGAGGAATGGATAAAGAAGATGTGGCACATGCATACACTGGAATGTTACTCAGCCATAAAATGAAACTAAATTTCATTATTTGTAGTGAGGTGGGTGGACCTTGAGACTGTCATACAGAGTGAAGTAAATCAGAAAGAGAAAAACAAATGCCATATGCTAACACATATATATGGAATCTTAAAAAAAAAAAAGGTTCTGAAGAACCTACAGGCAGGACAGGAATAATGACGCAGACATAGAGAATGGACTTCAGGACACGGGAAGGGGGAAGGGTAAGCTGGGACGAAGTGAGAGAGTGGCATGGACATATGTACACTACCAAATATAAAATAGACAGCTAGTGTGAATTAGCCGCATAGCACAGGGAGATCATCTCGGTGCTTTGTGTCCACATAGAGGGGTGGGATAGGGAGGGTGGGAGGGAGATCCAAGATGGAGGAGATAATGGGGATGTACACATATGTATAGCTTATTCACTTTGTTGTACAGCAGAAACTAGCGCACCATTTTAAAGCAATTTTACTCCAATAAAGATGTTAAAAAGTCTACAAACTGACCCAAATGTTCCATGTCACTCATTTATGCAATTAAGTCTTATCAAGCATTTTGACATCAATTCTCTGCTTGTCTAACCTTATCAAACAATCTCAGCTTTAAAAATCTTCATTCACTCTTCCCCATTACCTAATGGATAAAATTAGCATTCTTTAGTGTGATGTATCTGCCCTTTAATCTCTGTCCCTGATATAACAGTCTGATTTCATATCCCACTACTTCACTGAAAGATGCCCTCTGTTCTATCCATACTGGCATGTCATCACACCCCCAAAAATATAAATTTCTCATATTTGATTACAAGGTCAAACAGAAACTAGAGGAATATAAGCAAAAAAGCAGACAAGAGCAAAAAATTATATGAAAGCAAAAATAAGAATAATATAATAGGATTAATTTAGGACTAAAGTCATTATGTAGATGTGTGTACACTATAATGTTATTACCTGGGTAGATATTAGAACCACATGTACTGTACGTTAGTTTTGATCACAAGAAATAAAAATATATACTAGATTCTTAAGAAAGCTAAAGTTTTTCTGGACATTCAAATCTAAGTGAAATTCTGTAGGGTTCATGGAAAATCGGAAGAAGTATGCAAAGCCCTCATAAACATAGTTGACATTTACAGATTTCACATATATTAGGGACATTTTGTTAATAGAAACTTCTCATTTTGTGGAAATATTTATTTGAATTACTTTTGGAAATTTTTCAAGTGGTGAGTTTGGTTTATGGAAGTGAATCACCTAGGTTTTGAGTGAGTCTAAGTGAGGAACCTACATTTCACTTTTGTACTTGTCTTTATATATGCATTTATAAGGAAAATAGTAATTTTTTAAAATGTCCCCAACTTCTCATAATGTAACTGTCATTAATATCATACAATGTTCTCTACAACAGACCTAGTAGTGCTTTTCATTGCAACCAAAAGTATTATTATTATTTTATGTGTGTGTGTGTGTGTGTGTGTGTGTGTGTGTGTGTGTGTGTGTGTGTGTGTGTGTGGTACGCGGGCCTCTCACTGTTGTGGCCTCTCCCGTTGCGGAGCACAGGCTCCGGACACGCAGGCTCAGCGGCCATGGCTCACGGGCCCAGCCGCTCCACAGCATGTGGGATCTTCCTGGACCAGGGCACGAACCCGTGTCCCCTGCATCGGCAGGCGGATTCTCAACCACTGTGCCACCAGGGAAGCCTGAAAGTATTATTTTAAAGTGCAATTACAATGAAGGAAAATTATATGTGTGTTCCAAACACATCTATCCTAATGATCCAATGTATAATATGGCTTGATCTTCAGACAAAACACTTAATATGGAAAGATAGCATACTCTCAGTTCATCTTCCACAAATACCAATAGAGTTAATATTTATTGCTTAATAATTATGTTTTTGCTTCATTTGTTTATATTAGATGTCTAGGTAGTGACTTACTATTCAGCCCAGGTTATGAAATGGCAAAAAATAATACCTGGATTCAGTCAAGACCGAACATGAAGGGAAATATTGGGTAACTCTAAAGCTGGTAAATTACACAGTAAGGAATCAATAGATACCAGTTATTTTTATCGTCATCATCATCATCATTATGTTTTTTTTTGCATGTAGCATATACCTGAAGTTTATTGTTTTTTTAATAGCATTTTTAAAATTGTTTATTTATTTATTTATTTTTACAGCAGGTCCCTGTTGGTTATCTGTTTGAAATATAGCAGTGTGTACATGTTATTACCAAACTCCCAACCTATTAATATCTTTATTTGGTGCCAAACCTGAAAATTTATTTTTAAGCACTCTTTTTAAGGGGACGTTTAGTAGCAAATCCTCAATCAGCATACATCCTCTTCAGTATTAAAAATTTCTTACCTCTGGCACTGAGCAAAGCAGTTTAAAACGTAACATTGAATACTTATAAAACATTTTGAGCTAATTATTAACTTCTTACCAATTGTAAAGGGAATATTTATCTTAGAGTCTTGTTTTTCTGGATGTAATAATAGTAAACACCATCAAGTACATCTATGGTATTTACTGTGTACCAGATACTGTCCTAAATATTTTGTGTAAACTGACTAAGTTAATCCTCATAACAAACTAGTCAAATAGTTTCTTTTAACTTCATTTTACATATGAGAATATTGAGGCAAACAAAGAACAAATTATTTTCCAGAGCCACACATGGGAAAATGAATTATTTAATAGGCACATCATCAAAAAATATTATTGTATTTTCTGATCTTATTTTATAAGACTTCAAAAATTATATTGAATAATAATAGTGGTTAAAGCTTGCAGCTCTGACACAGATGTAGAGAACAAATGTATGGACACCAAGGCGGGGAAAGTGCTGGGTGGTGGTGGTGGTGGGATGAATTGGGAGATTGGGATTGACATATATACACTAATATGTATAAAATAGATAACTAATAAAAAAAAAAAGCTTGCAGCTCTGGCTTCTTCTCTATTTAAAAGGAATTTATTTTGACATTCCGTGATTCTGGGTGATATTGAGGTTGGTTTTTTAGAAAGGTCTACTATATTAAGAATATTTTAATGCAAATATTTAGTCTATATGTTTAATAAGTGTGAACCCTAAATTTTTATCTAATCTCTTTTTGTCATTAAATGACAAGTTTGTCATTTATGCCTATTTTTCTTTTTCTTTGCAATTGTAATGAATTATGTTGTTGGCTGTTTTATGCATGTTATTTCTGCATTGTAAAACTAAAACCTATTTAATTATGTTCTGTATTCTTTCTTTCCATTGCTGCACTGAAGTTGTTAATATTTTGTCTGTAATTTTTGAGTTAAATTTTTGTGTGATTTTGTTTGTTTTTCAGTTTGCATTATCTCAATCAAGTCTTACTATTAAGAAATTAAGAGATATCTCTTCCATGTTTTATCCTTGTTTTATGATTTAGAAAAGTTTAAATAACCTTGGAAGTATGTAATTGTTTTTTAACTGAGTTATAAAGGAGTATGGGCTTGACTAACTTGTTTAATGGCAGCTATTTAAGTTTAAAATATTGTTTGTAGTCTATTCAAATATATACCTTTTATAGAGCTAACAAAAGGTATATATTTGGAAATTATCCATTGATTATAGATTTTAAATTTGATGCACATATATTCTCATTATTAATTTAGTCTTTTTCACAATTTTTGTTCTGTTTCTTTCATATATTGGATATATTTGTTTCTCTGTATTTTTCTTTATGTGGCTACTTTTATTTATTTTTGATAGTTTAAGAACTCCTTGTCTGATAATTCCAACATCTCTGCCATATTTGAGTCTGTTTTTGAAGCTTTCTCTTCTCCTTTTTTTTTTTTTTATTGTAGTATATATGTAATTTTTTGTTGAAAGCTTGACATAGTGTTTGGTAAAAGGAAATGAAGTAACCAGACCTTTAGGTGAGTTTTTAATGTTTACCTGGCTAAGAAATACTGCCTCAGTTTACTTTTTGCTGTTCCTATAGGAGTGAGAGGCTAAAATTTCCTCTCATTATCTGTTTTTTATTGGGAGATTTCCCTAGAGACTATTTCTTGAACACAGTCTGAGCCTTACACTTCTTTGCAGATGTAATCCTCTCTCATGTAGGAGTGTTGTTTATGTGATGGTAAAGTGTGGAGGGAGGGCAAGCATTCTATAGTCCTGTAATTAGATCTCAGTCTTTTAGTGAACCTGTGCCCCCTTGAGACCTTCTCAGCTTCCCTACTTCCCAGGCAGATGAGATAGGAAGTCTAGTAGGACCTGGAATTGGGTATTTCTCCTCCCTCATGTTAAGGACTAGAGGGGGCTCAAGTTGGGTATTTCCTTTTCCCAACATCAATTAGGTTCAAGCAAAGTAATTTCTCTTGGAGGCAGGCCTTTATTAATGAGAGAAGAATTCTTGAAGTTTATTTCAAATTGGTTACTTTTCCCCTCCCCCTGCTGGAAGCACTAGGGGAATTTTCTTTGCTCTTCACCCTGAGAACCTGGTGATAATCTTAGAGGTAAAAATCATGACCATGCAGGTATACCTTAAAGCTTGGCACTCAAATTTTTTCTTTTTCTTCTAACCCTAGTCCAAATTCAGCCTCCAGTAATTAGTCAATAACCCCTTAGTGTTCCTCTAAGGCTCTGACCTAAGACTTCTCAACTGTGGTTTCTCCTCTCTATAAACTCTGATTCTCTGTATTCACTCTTCTCTTCAGTTTTCAGAGAAGGGGTATACCTGTGACCTTAATTGTTGGTAGATCTAACAAGAACTATTGATTTTCAGTTTGTTTATATTTTCTCTTGTTTAGAGGATGGAGTGATAATTTCCAAGTTTTTTTTCATGTCATGCCAAAATAAATACAACTACTTTTAAGATCTGTGTTAATGTTTTTTTCTTAGCATTATTTCATTTGTTTATTTATTGAGCACTTATTATTTGCCATATTCTTATCTTGACATTTGGACCACAGCAGTGACAACACTTCCCTGAGACATTTTCCTTTTCCTCTTACAATTGGCCTCTAGACTCTATGAGTGTGGTATGGTTAGTTGGAACTGTAGTCCTTTAATATTTGGAAGGAGATATTCTGACTCCTGCTCTATTTAGTAGAGTGAGACTAAGGAAAAAGAGGTCATGGAGCTCTGGTAAAGTCTAGGATTTAAAGTGTAGATATGAGTGTAGTCCTTATTCTAGTTCAATCATTACACAACCCAATGAACCAGATTAGATGTTTGCAAAGATGTCTCCCACACAAACCCTAATGTACATACATGAAAGGCAAATTGATGATCTGTACTCAATATTGGTGTTATAAAATTAGGAAAATATACCTAATGTAACAACTGAATTGCACTGGAAGATACATGAAGTTATTGCAATAAAATGGAAAGATGAGATGACATTTCATTTCATGAGGAAATGAAAAATCTGGAGAAAAGAACAGACATGAAAGAGCACTTTCAATAAGTCTTACCAAATACTATTTTTTAAAAGTTTCCTTCTGTGTCCCCATGTAATCTGATACATTTAATAAAATTTGATTTTTTTGAATGTGGGTGATATAGCCAAGTCCTAAGTGTTGCTTCAAAGTTGGTATAAGTTCAGCGTAGAAAATGCCCTTGGGTGATACCCTTTGCCGTCTGCACACACAACCATTTACATAGTGATTTGTGGCTAAAAATTCAGAATATTCATATTTTTCTAAACTATCAGATTTTTTTTCCTAAAACATACTTGTGAATCCTCTCTTAAGAGCATTGTAAAAATAACTATGGCCAATGGTTGATAGATATTTGAAAAGTTTGTGATCCAATGTAATACATTTTTCTTAGAGTCATAACTAATACCTGCCATACGAAAGGTGAAAGGAAATGAGAAGAAATTAGGTGTATTAAATCTAGGTCAAATAGAATGACTGTTTTTGAATAATTTTGACTCAATACCTACAAAATAAAGTGTACAAAACATGGCTGAAGTAAAGTCTAGAGCCAATAATTATTTATCTAAAGCTCTAGATATGACATTGTGTTCTTTTAATATCAATACATTTTTAAATAAGCACATCATGTTTTGAAAAGCACTGTCCAATACTCAAAGTTTGGCAAAATGAAAATAGGAAAGAAACATGCTACTGCAGATAACAGCAAGTTCTTACTAGTCCCAGAAGAAATGTCTTCCATATAACGTTTCTGCAGAGGTTATACTGGGACTTGCCAGTATTCAGTTGTACTTACTTTTCATGAACATGCCGTATCAGGGTGGCCTGCCCTTGGAAATGTAGCAGAAGTTGAATATAAATGCCCAGAGGCTGTTCCTGGTGCAATAGCTTGTTTAGTTAATGCAACAATTCTTCCTATAAATATATTTATAACGCTGGTCTGTCAACATCAGTATAGTCTCAATGATATGTCAGTTTTTAGAGAAAATCAAAACGTAACTAAAATTTTGCAGGCCCTGACTATGAAATATGTTGCAACTTTCATAAACAAACCTTCTACTTTTTGTTTGCTTCACTTGAATTCTTGTGGCAATCAAATCACCAAAATAGTCTCCATAATTTTTAAAAAATATGCAGCAGTATTAAATATATATTCAAGGTATCTTATTACTTGAATCAAAATGTGTTCTCTTATCTTGACATATTTCCATGAGAAGTCAGCTAACATTACCCTAGAAGGTGTTGTCTAAGAATGTTAAATAAACTTTTCTTTCTGGATGCCTTTTTGGCAACTGAGAAAGATCAATAAATTATATGAAAACTCTGGCTGAAAGGAAAATATCTCAATATGAAGTAAAGCTTGTGGCATGTTCAAATTGCAGTATCTGGTGAGGCAAAGAAAACTGATTAAATATTATTTCACTTTTTTCGGAAAGATCTTTAAAATTATTATTTCAATTGATTTCTTTATGAATTTTTAATTAAATATTTGGAGTTTATATTCATAAGTTCTCTGCATGAAGATAATTTTTTTTAGGAAAAAGTAATCCATTAACTCATTTATTCAACAATTAATTCAACATTAATCCATATTGTTGTATATGCTGGTGATACAACAATAAAAGAGAAACCCCAACCTTCATAGAGCCTACCTCCTAGTGGTGGAAGGCTGTAAAACACCTATAATACATACATAAAATATATTCTAGCCTCACATTTAATTTTTAGCTTTCTACACTTTTTTTTTAACCTAGGTTACTGACACTTTTATATTATTAAGTCTAAAAGACGGATACTCATTGCAGTATCATGATAAATTTGAGCAGTTCTTTTGCAATTCTTACTTCTCTTCACTCTAGCAATCCCTGCTTTTTCAAGACAAATGACTTGTTAATCTTCTAGCTCAGTTACTCCTCCTCCTCTGATTTTCTATGAGCTGTGCATGCCTTCTTGGTACTCCTCTCTATTTACAGAACCTTTTTTCTCCTCACTCTATGTATGTAACATGAGTGATCTCATAGACTCTCATGCCTCATTTACAATCTCTATGTTCCTAAGTGATACATTTATATCCCTCTCCTGAGGCCAGAGATTTCTATTCACTACCAACTGGTCTTTTGCATTTGGATTTTGCAAAGGCATCTCAAATTCAGTTTATTCAAAGCCTCATCTCATTTTTTCCTCCAAAGCTCTTTTCTGTTCTACCCATAATCATCCCCTCATCCCTGTAGGTAAATCTGACTCCTCCCTTCCTCACCCTCATTCCTTCTGGGTATTCACTGAGCACCATCTTTCTTACTTTATGTTTCTGTAATCCATTTACTTCCTGCCATTCCAGTGGGACTATCTCAGATTAGGCCACCAGTATCCCTCAGCTGGATCATATTATTTTAACATGCAGCTTCTTTGTACTGGCCTTTCTGCCTCTAGGCTTTTTCCACTCCAGTCTTTCTGCATTCCAGTAAGGTGAGCTTTCAATGTAAATCTCTCTTCCATCATCTCTCAGCCTGAATTCTTTGGATATAGTCCAGGTTCATTAAAACAGTTCATTAGCTGACCCCTGGTTATTTCTCTAGCTTCATCTCTTTTCATTTCTCTGATTTATATGCTAATGTCCAGATGTACATTTCTCCGTGTTATCTCTTATATCTGAGTCTCTTTACAAGGTCTTTCCTCTTCCTGGAATACATTTTCCAACTCTTTCCACAAGTCTAATTCTACTTAATGAAGTGCATGGCTAAAGAGCATGGAATTTCATGCCAGACAAATCTGAGCTCAAATACTGACTCTGTCATTTATATTGCAATATGAGTTGGAAAATTTTCTGTGACTCTGTAAGTCTTTAAAATGGGGATAGTTGTAGTACTTATTTGATAGGGTTGTTGAAAGAGTTGAATGTCATAATGCATGTCAAGGTCTAAGTGCAGTGCCTTGTGAAGGGGGACAGAATATGCCACCACAAATATGCCACTTTGACGTAAGGATTATTTTGAGTTTAAGGCAATTGAAAAGCAACAGACGCAGGAAGTGTTCTCTGCCATCTCCTTTTCTGCCTAAAAACAGGCATAATTTCTCTTTGTGAAGATGTCCTCCCTGTATTAGCATGAAGAAGAACACTCATCACTGGACACTGAGAGCTGACACAGAGAGGAGTTTGGATAAGCAGACTTAACTAAAATAGAGATAACATAACCTTGATCTTCCATGAGCTCCCCCATATATTTCCTAGTCCCTTCCCCATGATTTCTCATCCTCTGAAGCCCAAATCCCCTTTCCTTTGTTAAAATGATATATAAGCCCCAGGATCTACCTGTTTCTTTGAATTTCTTTTCTTTTCTGTGAACTTCTGTGCACATAAAGTATTAATAAAATTGAATGCTATCTTTGTCCTTTTAATCTGTCTTTTGCTAATTTGCAGGCTCCTATTTTCAAACTCAAGAAGGTAAAGAAAAAAGTTTCCTCCTCAACACTGGCTTAGAGGGCAGGAATCAGGTTTAACTCACAATTCTCAATGCTTGCTGTGCCAAAGTTAATACATATGTATGCTTTATTGTATATCAATTTTGAAATTTTAACTGTTACTTGATAAAGATTATGTGATGTTAACAATTTCAAAGGATAATTTTATTCCCAGGATTTTCAGCTTTCATTTGCAGTTTGCTTGTGCATACTAGAAAAGTCTAAAAATACTTTCAGTGAATACCTAATAAAAAATAATTCCATTTAAAAATCTAAAATCCTGAAGTGTAGCATGCTCTGTGTTATTTGAGAGATAGAAATTATTTAATAGCTTTAAATTTTTAATAGCCAACCTCTTCTCCTGATTGTACCACCTTTGAGGGATAAGAGTTCTCTGAAAATTAAGTGGTCCTTGAAATTAATATATCTGGGCTGGTTTCTAGGGAGAGTTAAAAATAGATAATGGTGTTTTTATGTCCTTTCCTTCCTGCCCATTGTCGCTGACTAAGGGTTTTCTAATTACCTGACCACAATGTAAATAGATCAGATCAGCAACTTAATATCACTCATGTATGGGAATAAATAGCCATTAATATAGTTACTGGCACCTATTATAATACAAAATGTGAGAAGATGATTATGCCTCTTGGCAGGATGTACCTTTAAATCATATTCTCTCCCACCACACAGAGTCAGATAGTGGGCAGTAAAGAGATAGGGACAAAATAATGGAAAACTACACATATCTCATTCCAATTCCCCCATAACAACCAAAGACATTATGACATGCTTAATGCAAATATCTTGAAGAAATTTCACATTTAGCAGCATTTCCATTTGGCAGTCCACTCAGTAGCTATACATTTAGCTGCTACAAACAAGATGGGAGCTATGATCTGACCAGTTAAGTGAAATTAAATTAAATATAAAAATTTCATATATAAGCTCCATCTATTATTAATTTATGCTTGTCTGGGTGTTTTATTTGGTTTCAGTAACAAAATATTCTACAAATTTCAGCCCATATGATCTTTTATCCTTGAGGTAGTTATAGTATACAGAGGGATATCTTATTTCTAGCAAAATAAGTGATGCTGTTCAAATGCTTTCAAAGACATACAGCAGGTTTTCAGAATTCATGAAAGGTTACTTTATAAGTGAGCATATTTTTGACATGACTGCATATCTCTAGGTTTGTACAGTAGTAAGAATGCATTTGTTTCCTATTGCTGTCGTAACAAATTACCACAAACTTAGTGACTTAAAGCGACACAAATTTATTATCTTGCAATTCTGCAGGTCAGAGGTCCAACACAAGTCTCACTGGGCTAAAATCAAGGTGTTGGTAGGGTTTTTTTTTCCTTCCTAGAGGCCCTATCAGAGAATATGCTTCCTTGTTTTTCCCAGCTTCTAGAGGCCTCTGATGTTCCTTGCCTGTTGGTCTCCTTCCATCATTTTCAAAGCTAGCAAGGGTGTATGGTGTCCTCCTTACTCGCATCTCCCTCTGGCTCTCACTTCTTCCTCCACTTTTAAGGATACTTTTAATTATATTCAGCACTCTCAGACAATTCGGGATGATCTCCTTATTTTAATATTAGTTGACAAATATATTAGTCAGAGTTCTCCAGAGTAACAGAACAAATAGGATGTGTATACACATATGTGGAGAGAGATTTATTTTGAAGAATTGGTTCATGCAATTGTGAGGGCTCGCAAGTCCAAAATCTGTGGCAAAGCCCGCAGGGTGGAGACCCAGGGAAGAGATGATGTTGAGTTCAAGGCTGAAAGCAGTCTGGGGCAGAATCCCCTCCTTCTCAGGGCACCATAGCCTTTTCAGTCTTCAGTTGCTTGGATGAGGCCCACCTACATTATGGAAAGTAATCTGCTTTATGCCAAATACCGAATTAAATGTTAATCTCAACTAAAAAATACTTTCAGAGCACATCTAGACTGCGATTTGACCAAATACTTGGGTACTGTGGCCTAGCTAGCCAAGTTGACATACAAAATTAACCGTCACCAGCGGTAACCTTAATTCCATCTGTAATCTGAATTCCCCCTTGCCATAGGATCTAACTTATCTGTAGGTTCCAGGATGTTGACATCGTTTGGAGGTCACTATTATGCATACCACAATGTGTGTGTTTCTGTCTGTGCATGTTTTTATGTGTATCTGGTCTTTGCCCACATTTTTGTTTGTATTTGTCCTTTGCCCACAACCCTGTACAAAGCCTATTCACACCAAAAACGGATAGCATGAATATGTAACCATATCCTTCCCAGACTTTTCTCTAATGTCTTTCTTCCTAATCTGCTATAATAGTATAAATTCAATTTTTGGCAATATGTCTTGTGGTTCTTTTGCTTCTCTGAAGCTTCCACTTTTTGTTGCAATATTTGACTTTTTTTTTCCTTATAATTTTGAGTGTTTGCCACCTTTGTGGTCTTATACAAATTAACCTCTCTAAACCTGAGAATCCTCATCAATGATATGGATTTAGCAATCATTGAGATTTTGGTGTAAAATAAATAAGATAGTACATGTATAACCTCTGTGGAATGCCTGGCACGTTAAAAAAGGTTAACATTAATCTTGATATTTTGATAATTGTTATAGATGGTAGTTATTAATACATTGCCATATTTAGTGGTAATATTTTCCCAAGTAATTTTTATATATAAATATTTTCTGGGTTATGTTTTTTATATTTTTTAAACTTCCATTCAGTATAAAATGTTGGCTTAAGTCTTGGTGATTTTGTGTACTTCATTGAAAATTGAGTAGTTATTCTTCATCTTAAAATCCACCAAATATCCACCTATATTTTTCTTTGTGTGTTTTTCATTTTTATATACTACTTTTGAAGTAGTGTATAAAAGTACTTTTGAAGCACAGACTGTGTACCTGCTCTAAAGTTCTCTTAGCATGACTCACAGAGATGTCTGAGGAGCTAATCTTCAGAATTGACAACACTATACGTCCACGAAGTTACATTTTTTTTCTCTATGGAAACTCAGACAGACTCTATTTTCAGCCTCCTGACCTTAGGTAGGGCTATATAACTGAGTTCAGGCCAAAGATATGAAGGGGATGGGGGCTGGATGCCACTTTCTTGGAGCTCTTAGTAAAGCTTCCCCCATAGTCCTCCATGCTGTCTCCCTCTAGGCCCTTGTCTGCTGGCCAGATTATAAGGCCCTCGGGGATGGAAAAGCCTCAAGTTGGAAGCAATCTCAGTTCCTGAAAAATTGACGGAACAGAACCATGGCCAGCATTGTACTGTGATGTGAGTGAGAGTGAAGGAAAACACAAATGAAAAACAACTCTCTTCCATTAAGCCTAAGGTGGTAGTTACAGTAGTAGGCCTATGTTGACTAAGAAATAACCCTGTACTAGTTCTACTACTCTAAGACAGAGAGCACTTAAATTAGGCTGCCTTGGTCTAGAAAGGCTAAGGGTGGAAAATGAGGTTTGAGTTGTTACCTGAGTGTACTGTATACTTCATTAAATTAAATATTACATGCATAGCCTTATGAAAATGTTGCTACATAAAAAGAGGTTAATATCAGTCTTACTCTTCTGAAAGTTTTTATACGTGGTAGATACTAAACAATTAACAATATCTTCCCACCAAATCCTATGTTCATGTTGAATGTTATCTAAACTAAATATGTGTAGAAAGGCTTTTTGCAGAACTGTTCCAGCCTTATTTCTGAAGCCTGTGTTTCAAGCCAGAGAACTGAACAAATGATATGACCCTGATTCACTCAGGTATTATCATCTGCAGCTCATTTCTAGGTGATGATTTTTAAGCCCTGAAAACTTGCAGTGTCATCTGTCCTAGCAAATTCTATTGATCATTCAGCTATTTATCTTGGATTGACTAACTTCCTTCTCTCTATCCTTTGGGTAAGTAAATCTTGTTTTACTTATCCAAGTGGTATGCAGCACATCTCTGGTAGTGTTGGCATGTCATCTTTCCATCACTCTGAATATACCAGTCACCCTATATCAAGTCAGGTTGCACACTGACTTAAATCAGCTAGAACTTATTTTGGTGCTTGGTGCAAACTAAAGACCTAAATTGATATAGGGTCACTTAATTTTCTTGAGCAATTTGTTGAAAAATAAATTTCTTTCTGTTATGGGCTGAATGTTTGTGTCCTCACAAAATTCATATGTTGAACTCCCAACCCCCAATGTGACAGTATTTGAAGGTGGAGCCTTTGGGATGTAATTAGGTTAAGGTTAGACAATGAGAGTAGGAATCTCATGATAGGATTGGTATCCTTATAAGAAGAGGAAGAGTGAGAAAGAAATCTTTCCCTCCATGTTTACTCACTGAGGAAAGGCCATGTGAGCACAGGGAGAAGGTGGCTGTCTACAAGACAGGAAGAGGGCCCTCACCAAGAGGCAAAATTTCTGGCACCTCAGTTTTGGTTTTTCCAACTTCCAGAACTATGAGAAAAAAACCCTCTGTTGTTTAAGCCACCCAGTCTATGGTATTCCAAAAAATTTTTATTGAAGTATAGTTGCTGAGCAATATTTTTTTAAAATAAATTTATTTATTTTATTTATTTATTTTTGGCTGCGTTGGGTCTTGTTCATTGCTGCGCACAGGCTTTCTCTAGTTGCTGAGAGTGGGGGCTACGCTTCCTTGTATTGCACATGCTTCTCATTGCGGTGGCTTCTCCTGTTGCGGAGCACGGGCTCTAGGCGCACGGGCTTCAGTAGTTGTGACACTCAGGCTCAGTAGTTGTGGCTCAAGGGCTCCAGAGCGCAGGCTCAGTAGTTGTGGTGCACAGGCTTAGTTGCTCCACAGCATGTGGGATCTTCCCGGACCTGGGATAGAACCTGTGTCCCCTGCATTGGCAGGCGGATTCTTAACCACTGCGCCACCAGGGAAGTCCCTGAACAATATTATATAAGTTAATGGTGTGCAATATAGTGATTCACAATTTTTAAAGGTTATACTCCATTTATAGTTATTATAAAATATTGGCTATATTCCCCATGTTGTACAATATATCCTTGTAGTTTATACCTAATAGCTTATACCTCTTAATCCCCTACCCCTATATTGCCCCTCCCTCCTCCCTCTCCCCACTGATAACCATTAGTTTCTTCTCTATATCTGTGAGTCTGCTTCTTTTTTGTTATATTCAGTAGTTGGTTGTATTTTTTAGATCCCACATATAAGTGATAACATATGGTATTTGTCTTCTTCTCTCTGACTTATTTCACTTAGCATAATGCCCACCAAGTCCATCCATGTTGTTGCAAATGGCAAAATTTCATTCTTTTTTATGGCTGACTAATATTCCATTGTATATATATACCACATCTTCTTTATCCATTCATCTGTTGATGGACCCTTATGTTGCCTCCATATCTTGGCAATTGTAAATGATGCTGCTACGAACATTGGGGTGCATGTATCTTTTTGAATTAGTGTTTTTGTTTTTTTTTCAGATATATACCCAGGTGTGGAACTGCTGGAACATATGGTGGTTCTATTTTTAGGTTTTTGAGAAACCTCCATATCGTTTTCCATGGTGGCTGCACCAATCTACATTCCCACCAACAGTGTATGAGGGCTCCCTTTTCTCCACATCCTCACCAACATTTGTCATTTGTGTTTTTTTTGATGACAGCCATTCTGACAGGTGTGAGGTGATATCTCATTTTGGTTTTGATTTGCATTCCCCTCATGATTAGCCATGTTGAGCATCTTTTCACATGCCTATTGGCCATCTGCATTTCCTCTTTGAAAAAATGTCTATTTAGTTCTTCTACCTAATTTTTAATTGGGTTGTTTGTTCTTTTGATGTTGTGTTGGATGAGATATTTATGTTGGATATTTAATCCTTTATCAGTCATATCATTTGCAAATATTTTCTCCCATTCAGTAGGTTGTCTTATCACTTTATCAATGGTTTCCTTTGCTGTGCAAAAGCTTTTAAGTTTAATTAGGTCCCATTTGTTTACTTTTGCTTTTATTTCCTTTGCTTTATGAGACAGATCCAAAAAAATATTGCTACGATTTATGTCAAAGAGTGTTCTGCTTATGCTTTCCTCTAAGAGTTTTACAGTATCTGGTTTTACATTTAGGTCTTTAATCCACTTTGAGTTTATTTTGGTGTATGGTGTTAAAGAATGTTTGAATTTCATTCCTTTACGTGTAGCTGTCCAGTTTTTCCAGCACCACTTATTGAAGAGACTGTCTTTTCTCCATTGTATATTCTTGCCTCCTTTGTCATAGATTAATTGACCATAGATGCATGGGTTTATTTCTGGACTTTATATCCTGTTGCATTTATATATTTGTCTGTTTTTGTGCCAGTACCATAATGTTTTGATTACTGTAGCTTTGTAGTATAGTCTGAAGTCAGGGAGCATGATTCCTCCAGCTCTGTTCTTCTTTCTCAAGATTGTTTTGGCAATTCAGGGTATTTCGTGCTTCCACACAAATTTAAAAAAATTTGTTCTAGTTCTGTGAAAAATGCCATTGGTAATTGGATAGGGATTGCATTGCATCTGTAGATTGCCTTGGGTAGTATGGTCATTTTAAGAATATTGGTACCAATAAGGACATACATATCGATAATTATCTTAAATATAAATGAACTAAATGCTCCAGTCAAAAACCACAGAGTGGCTGAGTGGATACAAAAACAAGACCTGTATATATACTGCTTACAAAAAACTCACTTCAGATCTAGAGACACATGCAGATTGAAGGTGAGGGGATGGAAAATGTATTCCATGCAAATGGAAATCAATAGACAGCTGGAGTAGCAATACTTATATCAGACAATACAAACTTTAAAATAAAGACTTTTAAAAGAGACTAAGAAGGACACTACATAATGATCAAGTGATCAATCCAAGAAGATATAACAATTATAAATATATTTGCACCCGACATAGGAGCACCTAAATATATAAGGCAAATATTAACAAACATAAATGGAGAAATCGACAGTAACACAATAACAGTAGGGAACTTTAACACCCCACTTACATCAATGGACAGATCATCCAAACAGAAAATCAATAAGGAAACACAGGCCTTAAATAACACATTAGACCAAGTGGACTTAATTGCTAGTTATAGAGCATTCCACCCAATAGCAGCAGAATACTCATTCTTTTCAAGCGCACATGGAACGTTTTCCAGAACAGGACACATGCTAGGCCACAAAACAAGCCTCAGTAAATATCAGAAAACTGAAATCATGTACAGCACCTTTTCTGACACAATGCTATGAGACTAGAAATCAATTGCAAGAAGAAAAACTGCAAAAACACAAACACATGAAGTCTAAACAATATGCTACTAAACAACCAATGGATCACAGAAGAAATCAAAGAGCAAATCAAAAAATACCTAGAAACAAATGACTACAAAAACACGATGACCCCAAACCTATGGGATGGAGCAAAAGGAGTTCTAAGAGGAAAGTTTTGGCCATACAAGCTCACCTCTGGAAAGAAATAAACAACCTAACCTTACATCTAAAGTAAGGAGAGAAAGCAGAACAAACATAACCCAAAGTTAGTAGAAGGAAATAAATCATAAAGATCAGAGCAGAAATAAATGAAATAGACCAAAAAAAAATAGAAAAGATCAATGAAACTAAAAGCTGTTTTTCTGAAAAGATAAACAAAATTGATAAACCTTTAGCCAGACTCCTCAAGAAAAAAAGGGAGAGGGCCCAAATCAATAAAATCAGAAACGAAAAAGGAGAAGTTACAACTTCACAGAAATAGAAAGGATCATAAGAGACTACCATGAGCAATTATACACCAATAACATGGACAACTTAGAAGAAATGGACAAATTATTGGAAAGGTACAATCTCCCAAGACTGAACCAGAAAGAAATTGAAAATATGAACAGACCACTTACCAGTACTGAAATTAAATCAGTAATTTAAAAATTCCTAACAAATAAAACTCCGTGACCAGATGGCTTCATAGGTGAATTCTAGGAAACATTCAGAGGAGAGTTAACACCTATCCTTCTGAAACTATTCCAAAAAATTACAAAGGAAGGACTACTTCTGAGCTTATTTTATGAGGCAACCACCACCCCAATACCTAAACCAGAAGGATACCACAAAAAAAGAAAATTAGAGGCCAATGTCACTGATGAACAGGGATGCAAAAGTCCTCAACAAAATACTAGCAGACTGAATCCAACAATACATTAAAAGGATAATACACCATGATCAAGTGGGATTTATCTCAGGAACTCAAGGATTTTTCAATAGCTGCAAATCAATCAATGTGATACAGCATATTAACAAATTGAAGAATCAAAACCATATGATCATCTCAGATGCAGAAAAAGCTTTTGATAAAATTCAACATTCATTTATGATAAAAACTCTCCAGGATGTGGGCACAGAGGGAACCTACCTCAACATAATAAAGGCCCTATATGACAAACCCACAGTTAACATCCCACTCAACAGTGAAAAGTTGAAAGCATTTCCTCTAAGATCAGGAACAAGACAAGGATGCCCACTCTTACCACTTTTATTCAACATAGCATTGAAAGTCCTAGCCACAGCAATCGAACAACAAAAGATAGACAAAAGGAATCCAAATTGAAAAGGAAGACGTAAAACTGTCACTGTTTGTAGATGACATGATATACATAGAAAATTCTAAAGATGTCACCAGAAAACTACTAGAGTTCATTAATGAATTCGGTAAAGTTGCAGTATGCAAAATTAATATACAGAAATCTGTTGCATTTCTATACACTAAAAATGAACTATCAGAAAGAGAAATTTAGCAAACAATCCCATTTATCACTGCATCAAAAAGAATAAAATACCTAGGAATAAACCTACCTACAGGAGGTGAAAAACCTGTACTCAGAAAACTATAAGATGCTAATGAAAGAAACTGAAGACAGCACAAACAGATGGAAAGATATACCATGTTCTTGGATTGGAAGAATCAATATTATTAACATGGTATTTTAACACAGCATCCCAGGAAGACTAAGACACTTTCCATAGAGATATGACAATTTTATTAGATTAAAGTCATTCTCTATTGGATATGCCTGATGATTATTTCTTTAAATATTTTGTTAGCTGTTTTAAATTACAAAATCCATACATATTTTCTAATTACCTGCACTCTACCTCACATTCTCACTCATTTTAAACCAACAGGTAAATCAGTGTTAACCAATGTGAGTTAATCAACGTTTATTCTTTTCCCATGTGTTACAGAAAGATACATAGAAAGATTCGACAGAATAGTTAGAGAGCAAAAGAGGTAGAGCACGTTAGATAGAATCCCTTTTTCACTTTTTACAAAAATAGGTATATACTATAAACATTATTCTGAATCTTGGTATATTAACAATTTATTATTTGTTTAATTTGTATCAATTTATCATTAACATATACAAATGAATATTTATTTTGAAAATGTCTTCAAAGCACTGGCACAGTATTATTCCTAACAGATGCTGTTAGTTTCAGGTGTACAGCAAAGTGATTCAGTTATCCATATACATGGAATAATTAGTTTTTTATTACCTCCATCTTATGGCAAATTCGTTTTAAGTTGTACATTGACATACAAATATAGGCACTTCTCACTATGCACAGTTCTTACATGCTCAAATTTCTATTATCATAGTTAGTTAAATGACCCCATTTCCCTCTCAAAACATGATATGAATTTCAGTTACCACGTGTAATTGCATACAGTATAAACTTGACTGCCAACTCTTTGGATGTACACCATGATCAGTGACCAATCACATTACTTCCATCAAACTCGATAACTATTCTGTCATTCTGTGTTTGTTGTTCAGCTCTTGCACAGACAGCAAAGTGTGTATTTATAACCAGTTATTGCTGGTTATAAACCCAGTGATTAACCCATGTGAAATTTTACAAAAGGAAGAGTTGTCCAACAAAGATGAAACTGCAGCAAACAAAAGTGATAATGCTGGAAGTGAAATTTAAATTGAATGTATAGTAACTCATAGAAGAAATAGCTGACCATGGGAATGTTGATACAGCTGTCATTCTAGAGATTCTAGATATGCAGCCAGAGAAACTTAGTCTAGGCAACATTATAAAAATAAACGAGAAAAATGATTGTGACAAAAAGGATAAAGATGTCCCAGAGGAAGTAACACTGGCAAAAACTTCCATTAGAGGAACCGAGAGACATTGATATTTCATGACATTTAAAACTGCAAAGGATAATATGATGGAAGTTTATCCAAACTTAGGAAGGAGTTATAATTCATCAAAACACAGAAGGATGCTCACTCTGTTTCATAAGTCATATGGCGAGAAAAGGAGAGCATTTTTCAAACTTGATAAAATTTTTTTAAAAAGCAGGGAATAATAACACTAATACTCAATGTTTCTAATGTTTAACATTACAATGTCCTAAATAGCTGTACTGGTTTTTTTTTTTAATTCTATATATGTTTGACCAGCAGTTACAGAGTTTTTAGTGTTTTAGCAACTAAAAAGTGTCACAGAGCAATTATCATTTTCACATTGATTTTTAAGATCACCTGCACTGAAATTTTTAGAGTCCAGGTATTGCCTTTCTGTTCACACATCTTCATATATAAGTTTAGTTTTTGTTTAATGTTAGGGTTCTTTTTCTGACACATAGTTAACACTCTCAATATAGTTTTAGATATTATAATTTAAAGACAAAAAATAAAAGCAGATTTACAGAGATATATGATAAATTCTATAATTTTGAATAAGGGAATGCTATATTTTATAAAATAATAACAGCTTGTAAACAATGAGTCCACACAAACATTTAGAACAACATCTTTTAAAGTCTCAGTCAGGGCTTCCCTGGTGGCGCAGTGGTTGCGCGTCTGTTTGCCGATGCAGGGGAACCGGGTTCGCGCCCCGGTGTGGGAGGATCCCACATGCCGCGGAGCGGAGGCCCGCGTACCAAAAAAAAAAAAAAAATCTCAGTCAGATAAACTCTGATAGTTTAATTAATGCTCTTATAATATGCTGATAACTTTTTCATGATAACTTGGAATTTTAAAAATAAAATGCCTGCAACAAAATTAAGAATTTTTTGGCCCCAACAATAATGTTTTAGGTAACCTCCCCAAATCTGTAATTAGACAGAAGCAAACCCTACTTACTTTATAAAGTAAAAATTTTCTTTACATAATCAGAATAAAAAGAACAGAACTAACTGTGCCAAAAACACAGAATATACAAGCACCAACACAGATTTGGGGCATTTCTTGCAAACAACAACAAGAGCTTGGGTTTAATAAAAATTTACAGCCAATTAAATGATAAATTAACTAAACATTTTTTATCAAGTTATTTGTTTCAATTCAAAAATCTATTAAATATAGACTGAGAATCTTATTTTTAGCAAACC
This sequence comes from Physeter macrocephalus, assembly GCF_002837175.3. NCBI lineage: Eukaryota > Metazoa > Chordata > Mammalia > Artiodactyla > Physeteridae > Physeter > Physeter macrocephalus. The sequence continues at coordinate 13,052,291 of NC_041217.1, read as the reverse complement.
ACTTAAATTCTCTATGCTGATTTTCACCAATTTAATCATATAGTAATTCCTAAATGCATTCAAACTATTTTTGTATATGAAGCTATATGTTACTAGTTATAATTATGACTACATGTAAATCTATATGAACATAGCTATGTCTACTGATGTTTCGTATGCCCATCTTGGAAATATATGCAAACTGGCAATCTGTACTGGATATACTTTTCCAAAACAGGCATACTTCATTCTATTGCACTTTGATTTATTGCACTTTGCATATATTGCATTTTTTAATAAGTTGAAGGTTTGTGGCAACCCTGCATGGAGCAAGGCAATTGGTGCCATTTTCCCAACAGCATTATTTTTTTTAATTAAGGTATGTACATTTTTTTGGCATAATGCTATTGCACACTTAATAGACTACAGCATAGTGTAAATATAACTTATATGAACTGGGAAACAAAAATTTATGTGACTCACTTTATCATGAAACTCCCTTCATTGGGGTGGTCTGGAACAGAAGGCACAGTATCTCCAAGGTATACATCTAATCTTGATACAACAAATTTACTCAATTAAAATGAAATCAATTTTCAATAATAACTGCCAATAGTTTTCAATATTTTTTTGTCATTCACTATATCAGCTTTGAGTAGCTTTCTATTTTTTATTTTTTATAAATTTATTTATTTTAGGCTGCATTGGGTCTTCGTTGCTGTGCACGGGCCGTCAATAGTTGCTGCGAGTGGGGGCCACACTTCATTGTGGTGCGTGGGCTTCTCATTGCCATGGCCTCTCCTGCTGCAGAGCACGGGCTCTAGGCACGTGGGCTTCAATAGTTGTGGCATGCGAGCTCTAGAGCAGAGGCTCAGTACCTGTGGCACAAGGGCCCAGCTGCTCCACGGCATGCGGGATCTTCCCGGACCAGGCCTCGAACCTATGTCCCCTGCGTTGGTAGGAGGATTCTTAACCACTGCGCCACCAGGGAAGCCCTGAATAGCTTTTTAAAACAGGTTATTTGAAGTCCTTGTGACTGAAGAAAGTGTTAGTATAAAATATATTTTCTATAAACTCTTTTGTTGTATTCAAGCTGGTATTTTCATATCATTTTGAAAGATCAAGTTGTGATTTTGAAAGGCATAAACATACCAAATAAAGGCATTAACATTCTCTCATGTATTCTGGTTCAATATAAAATTAGTGTATATATATGTTTATATGTGCATTACAGATATTTTATATCTGTACACATATTTTATATATATACACACATGTATATGCATGTATCATATGTACATATGGAATAAAAATTAAATTTTTTGAAATCTGATTTGTAATTGGTTGTCAGAATTTGCAACAACTAGAATTATCCAGTGTTCAAATTTCTCCTGACAACTAGGGTTGTCATTCTTTTGGACTAACCTGTAAAAATTTAGAAATTTGCAATAGCTTGCAGGATTTAAAAATTAATTTTATATTACTACATTTGTATTTTATAGTATTATATTAGCAACATTATAGTAGCTTTGGAGCCTGGTTTCACTAGTGTCCTTTCTACTGATGTTCTGAAGAACCCAAACACGTTCACTTGAAACAGTGAAAGCTTTCCAACTCCAATGCAGTTGGTTTTATTTAAATTATACTTTCAGACTATTATCTAAATGCTTGAAGCCAAAATAATTAAATACACTGTATACTTATCAAATGATTCCTAAGCCATTGGTCAAATAAATTATGTTATCCTGGCAAATACTGCTAAGATGTGTGATTGTTGCTTTTAATGAACAATATATAGCAGTGAAGCAAAACAAATATTTGACCAGAATTAAAAGACCTTGTAAGGCTATCAAATTTCCATTGAAATATGACTTATGACATTAATACTTTTAACCTTGCAGAACATCTAAAAAATAGACGTAATTTTAGTTGAACAAACTACATCAATTATCTGCTTGTCAACAGTTGACAAATCATTTATTTTCACAGTTCAATGTGATGGTAAACAATAAAAATGTCTGTTACTATAATCAAAGTGTATTGCTGTATATCATTCAATGACAATCTAGAGCAGTTTCCAATTACTCTAAGGACAGATTTCTTTTTGACAATTGACTTAACAGAAAGTTAACCACTTGGTCACTTGATCAAATTACAAATGCTGTGAAGCAGAACTTTTGAGGAGAAAATACAGTAGTTTGGTAATGAGTAATATTAGAATTCCTTAATATGGAAATCTTAACCCTGCAAAAAAATGTGAAAGTGAATTAAAGGACATATAATCATGTAATTTTTGGTCATAAAAGGACACTTCTAATTAGCATTCCTCTACTTTATTCGCTTTACTATGCTGGAAACAGTTCTGTGATTACATTATAGTTTCATTCAGAATTAACAAAAGATGTATTGCTATATAAGATATTTTCTTATATTTTCAGTTACATGAAAATTAACATAAAATTGCATTGATTCTACTTGGAAATATAATAAACATGGCTAGTATAGGAAATTATACTTAGATATTGGTTTCAGTTTTTAAAAAAATTTCTTGACATCTTTATTTATTTAATTGTAAAATGTAAATCAATACTAACCTCTCTCATTTCCAGGTTTCCAATTGCCTCAACAGAGGGTCATCTAATACTTTTTTTCTGACATCATCTGGACCTTACTTCCCATCAAATCCTTCCAAATTCAGAAATCTGAAGTTTTATGTGTGTTGCTGCCACGACACTATGATTAGTACATTGTTCACAACTATAGGTGCTATAATATTGAAAGAAAAAAACAAAGAAAAGGATGAAATGACAGTTTAAGATAATTTAATAAAATAATTTTGTTCCTTCCTATATCTATATTTATGTTTTCATGAGAAGAAATATAAGACCTTTTCAATGTTGTTGTAATCAAATGATAGTATGAGTCAAGAGAAAATAGGTTTATATTTTAAGAAAAAGAGTAGACTTAAACTGATGACCTGTCCAAATGAGTAACAGAGCTGGTTAACTCATTTTTCCTCTTGGTTAAGCAATAAAGAAATTTATACTAAAATCTTAACTAGAATTAACATCAAAAGACATAGCTCCATCCTGCAGAGTATTGATTATGGCAGATATTATATTATTTGAACTTTACTGGCTACTTCCTAGAGATGTTATACGTCTGTTTTACCTGTCAGTCTCCTTAACTATATTTTTCAACATATCTTTCGTATACGAAAGAGTTAGTCTATTTGGGCCAACTTTTGCTTTATTCATTTTTCTTTTTCTTTATTCATTTTTGAGAGTTCAAAGTTTATTTATGACAAGTATTAGTGATAACCCTCTAGGTGCAACAAAGTGCTCGTATCTAATAACAAATATTGACTTCACCACAGTTGTGCTAGAAGTGCAAGGGAGGAAATGATACACTCTACTTCATATGTACCCTAACTTCACAGATTTAAGGACATATATTGTCAAAACATCCAGGAGACATTCTATAAAATTTGAAGACCACACTGTTGAATAACCTTTGGTTATAAATTAAACTGCCTTATAAAATATCCTCTTTTCTTGAATTTGGTCCAGGACAGATTTATTTTTTTTTCAAATTCAGCTTTAAAATGACTCTTTAAGTGGCGTGGACATATATACACTACCAAATGTAAAGTAGATAGCTAGTGGGAAGCAGCCGCATAGCACAGGGAGATCAGCTCAGTGCTTTGTGACCACCTAGAGGGGTGGGGTAGGTAGGGTGGGAGGGAGACGCAAGAGGGAGGGGATATGGGGATATATGTATATGTATAGCTGATTCACTTTGTTATAAAGCAGAAACTAACACACCATTGTAAAGCAATTATTACTCCAATAAAGATGTTAAATGCCTAATTCCCTGATTTGCCGATTCATCTTATAAGCAATCTCAAAACCGTCAACTTGCTCAACAACGACAAAAAATGTGAGCCCTACAGTCTTTGCCAAAAAGGAAGTTTTTTTTCTTAAGCAGCTGGTCTTTGAATGTTCAATTTAATGACTCACAAAAGAAAAGCTATCAAATATTACCAAAAACACAGCCATTGTGCTCAGCTTTGCTCCAAGGAATCTGAGCCCATCCAGACACTGAATTTGGCAGCAAAGCATTGTTCCTTCTGTCAGTGACACCTATACCTGATATAAGGTGTCTTTGAGACAAGGAAAGAGCATTGAACTTGAGTTAAACCTAACCCACGATCAAATATCTCAGAAACCAATGTAGATACTTTATTTGCCATGTCTCACAATTCTCCAACCAGAATGATACAAACCTAAGCTCAGCATTTTTATGAATAATTTGTGAAATAGTCTCTTTTCTGTGGAACTCAATCAATTTCTTGAGCACACCTAAAGTATCATAATGAGGAAATGGTATAGTTCAGAGCCACTAAAGAAATTCATATAATGTTCTCCCTGGAGGTTAGTTATCCCAAAGAAAACTGCCTTAAAAATGAAATTAAAATGCCGGTGGATTAAAACCCTTTGTTGTTGTCAAGGATATGACTTAAATAAGAGTTAAAGGGAGGCTTGGCATTCTACCTAGCATTTATACTTATTGTAGGGGAACGTTTTATTTTACCTTTCTCCATGACTTTCAGGAAAAACCAGAAGGAAGAGTGTATATAGGTTTTTTTGTTTGTTTCTTTTTAACATCACTAAATTCACATTAGGAAAACAATGACTAACTGCTCTTTTTTTTTTTTTTTTTTTTTGCGGTTCGCGGGCCTCTCACCGCTGTGGCCTCTCCCGTTGCGGAGCACAGGCTCCGCACGCGCAGGCTCAGCGGCCATGGCTCACGGGCCTAGCCGCTCCGCGGCTTGTGGGATCTTCCCGGGCGGGTCACGAACCCGTGTTCCCTGCATCGGCAGGCGGACTCTCAACCACTGCGCCACCAGGGAAGCCCCCTAACTGCTCTTTAAATGGCTTATAATTTTTGGCAATAGTAACAGATTTTTACCACCCCAGTTGAACTATAGTAAATTTTATTTGAAGGTCAGTGAATACCTGTTATTTATATACTAGAATAGTGTCATCTGGATACAGAGGGAGTCTACAAGTCAAATATTGCTTTGGTAATGCTGGTAACCCCATATTTTGTTTTTACATGTGAACTTCCTTTGATCAGCTATGGTTTCTCTAATACAATTAACACTTCATATATTTAAAAACCATAAAATTTGTGAGTGATTACCATAATTAATTAGTGTGTAATATTTTATTCCAACTTTTGTTAAATGAAATCAACTTTGGATGAAAAAGCATTCAATTCTGCTTGAAATAAGCAATGTTTAATAGGTGTCGGGTTTATTTAAATTAGAAGAGTACTAGCACATGCGCACACACACACAGATGCACGAATGAGGAAAGCTCCAAGGTGTTACAACAAATTTCTTACTCTTGGTAGTGACTGAATGGCAGAAATATATGAAGAAAAATATTTTAAAATCTTTATAAGAACATTCAAAAAATGAAACAATTGCAAAGTAATGATTACCAAATATTTTAAAATAAGTAACATTTTCAGTAAGCAATTTACTATGTATTTTAACATATATATAAAATTTATGATAGGAAAAATCCAACAGATGTAAAGATTAAACAATACATTTAAAAAAATTTAATAGAGTTTAGTTTTAGGTTTATGGAAAAATTGAGCAGAATGTTCCCATGTACCTCCACTTTGCTCATACAGTTTCTCCTATTATTAAAATCTTGCATAATTGTGGTGACTTTGGTATAAGTGAGATACCAATACCCATCCATCATTATTTGCTGAAGTCCATAGTTTACATAAGGGTTTACTCTTTGTGTTATAATTCTATGGTTCTGACAAACAAATAATGTCATATATCCACCATCACAGGCTTACAGAGAACAGCCTCAATGCCCTAAAATCCCCTGTGTTCCATGTGCTTATCCCTCCCTCCCTCCTCTCGAACCCCTGGAAAATCCTTATCTTTTACATTTCTATGGTTTTCCCCTTTACAGATGGCATAAAGTGGAATTTTACAGCATGTAGCTCTTTCACACTGACTCCTTTTACTTAGAAATATGCATTTAAGGTTCCTCCATGTATTTTCATGGTTTGATAGCACACCTCCTTATTTCTCTTAATCAGATTAAATTGTAGAAATGTACCACAGCTTATCAATTTACCTATTGAAGAACATCTTGGTTGCTTCCATGTCTTGGTTATTATGAATAAACCTCTTATAAACAGTAGTTGAAGGTTTTTGTGCATACTTAAGTTATCAGCTCATTTGGGTAAATTATCTAGGAGCATGATTTTTGTATTTTTATGTTAAGACTACATTTAGCCTTTTAAGAAACTGCCAAACTGTATTCCAGAGTGGCTGTACAATTTTTCATTCCCATCAACAATGAATGAGAGTTCCTATTGCTCCACATTCTCTCCAGCATATGGTCTTGTCAGTGTTTTAGATTGTGTGTAGTGATTTCTCATTGGTGTTTTAATTTGCATTTCCCTAATGACATATGATGTTGAACATCTTTTCATATGCTTATTTGTCATCTGTATGTTTTCTATCATGAGGGGCCTTTTCAGATATTTTGCTCATTTACTAATAGCTTTTAAAAAAATGATTATTATTGTTGAATTTTTAGAGTTCTTTGTATATTTTGGATACAAGTCCTTTATCAGAAATATGTTATGCAAATATATTCTCCCAGTCTACGTTTTTGGTTTTTTTTTATTCTCTGAAGAGTATGTTAGGGCAAAAGATTTTAATTTTAATGAAATCTGACTTATCAATTATTTCTTTCATGGATTGTGCTTTTGATGTGGTATCTAAAGAGTTGCTGCCACACTGAAGGTCACCTAGATATTCTCCTGGGCTATCGTGTCAAAGTTTAATAGTTTCATGTTTTACATTTAGATCTATGATCCATCTTCAATTAATTATTGTGATATATAAGGTCTGTATCTAGATTTTTTTATTGAAGTATAATTGACCTACAATATTATGTTAGGTCCAGGTATACAACATAACAATTCTATATTTTTATATATTACAAAATAATCACCATGATGGGAGGGCGGGACTCGGGGCGGGGGTTCCTGGCCCCGCCCTCCTGCCCGCGCCACCGGAATTCGGGCGGGGCAGCGGAAGTCGTTCTTGGAGGCTGGTGACGACTTGCCTGCGACGACGGGAGCGCCGACTCCTGTTTCCCGCGCGTCCCCGGGAGGCCTGGGGGACAGTCGGGGCGTCGCGGCCCGGGGAAGGGAGCGCAAGTCAGCGCCGAAGCCGCGGAAGGAGGGGTGGCTGGCGCCTTGAGGCCGGTTCAGCTGTACTCCTACCCGAACGCGGGGTGTGAGGCTGGAGAGTGGCCGCGCGGTGCTTTCTGCAGATGGCAGTGGCCAAGAGCGCACCTAGCTTCTGGTGCTTAAGTCTGAATGGCGGGAGCCTGATGGCTCAGGGTTCAGTGTGACTCCTCGGATTCCCCAACCAACCTCTCCAGGTGGCTCCCATTTCTGAGAGTGAGGTCTGCATTTCTGTGGTCCTCAAGTGGGAAACTGGCTGAAGTGCGGGGGAAACGACAGGTTAAGGGACACAGGGCTTGAAAGATATTTGATGGTGCCAGAAAAGGATATGACAAGCAAGCGTATTTGTTTAAATTGAAGTCAAGACCTTCCTTGTTAGTGGAGCTTCCCATATAAAAAAGGACTAGCTCTCAGAAGTTTACCCCTTTTCAAAATGCCTGTTGTTGAGGGAAGATGTGGCCAGGGAAGGATGGACCATCTGTGGCAAAATATCTGGGAATCCCTGCCTGCAACTCAGAGTTGAAGTGGAGTGATGACATGGTGCAGCATTTCAGCCATTTTTTTGGTAATTGGAAACATTCTATTCTTCAAGGCAGAAAATGGCAACAACTCAGAAATATGGCAGTGGCCTAAGCTTCTGGACTGACATGAAGATGACTTCAGAAGTAAGTGTTAATGGATAATTAGAAAATTTAGAATACCCAGGGATGTCAATAGCCTGAATAAAAAGAATGGGATTCCTTGGGAAAAAAAAAAATCACCATGATAAGTCTAGTTACCATCTATCACCATACGAAATTATTATAATATTATTGACTATTTTCCTTATGATGTATGTTACTTCCCTCTAATTTATTTTGTAACTGGAAGTTTGTATGTCTTAACCTCCTTCATCTATTTAACTCACTCTCGTCCTACTCTCCCTCACCTCTGGCAACCACCAGTTTGTTCTCTGTATCTATGAATCTATTTCTGTTTTATGCTGTTTTGTTTTGTTTTTTAGATTCCGCATATTGGTGAACTCATGCAGCATTTGCCTTTCTCTCTGACTTACTTCACTCAGCATAATACTCTCTAGGTTCATCCATGTTGTCCCAAATGGCTGAGTAATATTACGTTTTATACACACAAACACACACACACATATATACACACCACATCTTCTTTATCCATTCATCTATGGGTGGGCACTTAGGTTGCTTTCATGTCTTGGCTATTATAAATAATGCCAAAATGAACTTAAAGGTGCATATATCTTTTCAAATTGGTGTTTGTTTTCTTTGGAAAAATACCAAGGAGTGGAATTTCTGGCTCGCATGGTGCTTCTGTTTTTAATTTTTTGAAAATTGTTACCATACTGTTTTCAATAGTGACCACACCAATTTACATTCCTACCAACTGTGCGAAAGGGTTCCCTTTTCTCCATATTCTTGCCAACACTTGTTATTTGTTGTCCTTTTGATGATAGCCATTTTGACAGGTGTGAAATGGTATCTCACTGTGGTTTTGATTTGTATTTCCCTGATAATTAGTGATGCTGAGTGTTTCTTCCTGTGTCTCTCTGCCGTCTGAATGTCTTCTTTGGAAAAATGCCTATTCATGTCCTCTGCCCGTTTTTTAATTGGGTTGTTTGTATTCTTGATAGGGAGTTGTATGAGTTCTTTATATTTCAGATTTTAACTCCCTATCAGCTATATCATTTGCAAATATCTTGTCCCATTCAGTAGACTGCCTTTTTGTTTTGTTGACAGTTTCCTTTGCTGTGCAAAAGCTTTTTAGTTTGATGTAGTCCTTTTTGTTTATTTTTGCTTTTGTTTCCCTTGCTCAAAGAAACAGATCCAAAAAAATACTGCTAAGACCAATGTCAAAGCGCATACTGCCTATGTTTTCTTTTAGGACTCTAATGGTTTCAGGTATTACATTTAAGTCTTTAATCCATTTTGAGGTTTTTTTTTTGTATATGGTATGAGAAATTAGTACAGTTCGAATTTTTTGCGTGTAGCTGCCCAGTTTTCAAAACACTATTTTTTGAAGAGGCTTTTCCCACATTTCATATTCTTGCCACCATTGTAGTAGATTAATTGACCACATACGTGTTGGTTCATTTCTGGGCTCTCTACTCTGTTCCATTGGTCTATAAGTCTGTTTTGATTACTGTAACTTTGATAATTCTTTTGATATACTGTAGTATAGTTTGAAATCAGTAAGCGTGATACATCCAGGTTTATTTGTCTTTCTCAAGATTGCTTTGGTTATTCAGGGCCTTTCATTTCCATAAAAATTTAAAGTTGTTTATTCTAGTCCTGTGAAAAATGCCTTCAATATTTTTATAGAACTTGCATTGAATCTGTAATTGCTATAGGTAGTATGGTCATTTTAGCAATATTAATTCTTCCAAACCCTTGAGCATGGTATATCTATCTGTGTCACCTTCAGTTTCTTTCATCGATGTCCTGTAGTTTTCCCAGTACAAGTCTTTTACCTTTTAGGTAAGATTTCTTCCTGGTATTTTATTCTTTTTTGATGCAACTGTAAACAGGATGGTTTTCCTAATTTTCCTTTCTGGTAGTTCATTGTTAGTGTATAGCAATGCAACAGATTTCTATATATTAATTTTGTATCCTGTACCTTTACTGAATTCATTGATTAATTACAACAGTTTTTTGGTGGCTTCTTTAGTATTTTCTATATATAGCATCAAGTCATCTGAAAACTGGCAGTTTTACTTCCTCCTTTCCAATTTGAATTCCTTGTAATTCTTTTTCTTGTCTGTTGCTGTGGCTACGACTTCCAATACTACACTGAATAAAAGCGGCAAGAGTAGGCCTCCTTGTCTTGTTCCTGATCTTAGAGAAAATGCTTATAGCTTTTTGCCGTTAAGTATATTGTTGGCTATGAGTTTGCCATATATGGCAGTTATCATGTTGAGGTATGTTCCCCTCTATACCCACTTTGTTGAGAGTTTTTAACATAAATAGATGTTGAATTTTATTGAAAGCTTTTTCTGCACCTATTGAGATGACCGTATGATTTTTATTCTTCATTTTGTTACTGTGGTTTATCACATTGATTGATTTGTGGATATTGAACCATTCTTGCATCCCTTGGATAAATCGCACTTGATAATGGTGTATGATCCTTTCAACGTATTGTTGAATTTGGTTTGTTAAAATTTGTTAAGAATTTTTGTGTCTATGTTCATCAGTGATATTGGCCTGTAACTTTCCTTTTTGTGGTGTTTTTGTCTCTTTCGGGTATCAGGGTGTGCTGCCTCTGAAAATGATTTTGGAAGCATTCCTTCCTCTACAATATTTTGGAATATTTTGAGAAGGATTGGTAGTAACTCTTCTTTAAATGTTTGGTAGAATTCATCTGTGAAACTGTCTGGTCCTGAACTTTTGTTTGTTGAAAGTTTTAAAATTACTGATTCAATTTTATTACTGGTAATTGATCTGTTCATATTTTCTATTTCTTCTTAATTCAGTCTTAGAATATTGTACGTTTCTAGGAATTTATCCAGTTTTCCAGGTTGTCATTTTATCGCCATATAATTGCTCATAGTAACCTCTGATCATCCTTGTATTTCTGTGGTGTTTGTTGTAACTTCTCTGCTTTCATTTCATGTCTGCATTCACTTGGGTCCTCTCTCTTTTTTCCTTTGATGAGTCAGGCTAAAGGTTTACCAATTCTGCTTATCTTTTCAAAGAATCAGCTCTTAGTTTCATTGATCTTTTCTATTTTTTTTTTTTTTTTTTAGTTTCTATTTCATTTATTTCCGTTTGATCTTTATTGTTTGTTTCCTTCTACTAACTTTTGGGCTTTCTTTATTCTTCTTTTTCTAGTTCCTTTAGGTGTACGATTAGGTTGTTTATTTGAGTTTTTCTTCTTTCCTGAGGTAGACTTGTATCACTATAAACTTCCCTCTTAGAATTGCTTTTGCTGCAGCCCCCAAATTTTGGATCATTGTGTTTTCATTTTCATTTTCATTTGTCTCCAGGTATTTTTTTGATTTCTTCTTTTATTTCTTCAGTGATTCATTGGTTGTTTAGTAGCATATTGCTTAGCTTCCATGTGTTTTTGCTTTTTTGCAGTTTTTTTTTTCTTGTAATTGACTTCTAGTCTCATAGCATTGTGGTCAGAAAAGATACTTGATATGATTTCAATTTTCTCAAATTTACCAAGGCTTATTTCAATTATTGCATTCCTCATCTTTGTTTGGTTCTGTGTATTAGATAGGTTGGTTTTGTTTCCCAGTTTTGGAGAAGTGGCCTATATAGAAGATGGTCTATGGGAGCCCAGCAGCACACTCCCCTCTGGTCACCAGAGCTGTATGCTCTAGAGGCACTCCCTATGTAGGCTGCATAGGCCTTTCCGTTGTGGCAGGGCTGACTACTCTGGTGTGCTTATAGGTAGGAATAGACCCTAGCCTGGTTGGCTGCCAAGCCCTGCCTTCTGTGATCGCTGCTGGCCCACTGGTTGGTGGGTCTAGGTCCCAGTGTGGTTGGCTGCATGGTCTGAGGGATCCTGGGACTGCTGCCAGTCTGCTGGTTGGTGGGTAAGTGCTAGGCACTAATAGGTTAGAGGGGGGACTCCAAAATGGCACTTGCCAGCACCATTGTCCTTGTGGTAGAATGCACTCCCCCAAATCGCTGCCACCAGCATCTATGCCCCCAGTGGGAGTCCCAGTTGCCTCTTGCCTCTATGGGAGGCTCTCCAGCCCTCTGGATCCCATATGCAAGCCCCACTGGGCTTCAAATCTAGATGATCTGGGGCTTATCCTTCTGGTGCAAGACTCCTGGGCGGCTGGGGAGCCCATTGTGTGGATCAGATCTCCTCTCTCCTTAGAAAGAAGCTCTTCAATTGTGATTCTCCTGTTTGTGGGTTGCCACCCTGAGTGTGTGGGTCTGGACTATTTTGCATCTGTGCCCCTCCTACTTGTCTCTTGGTTCCTTCTTTATATCTTTAGTTGTGGAGAACCTTTTCTGCTAGTATTCAGGTTGTTCTCATAGATAGTTGCTCTGTAAATAGTTCTAATTTTGGCCTGTGGGTGGAGGTGAAGCTCAGGGTCTTCCTACTCTGCCATCTTGGCCACTTCCTCCTAGATTTATTTATTTTTCATATGGATATCCAATATTCCAGAACCATTTGTTGAAAAGATTATCCTTTCACCATCAAATTTATTTTTCTTCTTTGTCAAAGAGTATTTGACTGTATTTGTATGAATCTACGTCTGGGATCTCAAATCTATTTTATTGATCTATTTATTATTTTGCCAATACCACACTGTCTTGATTACCATAGCTACATAATAAGTCTTGCTGTCAGGTAGTGTCAATTGTCCAATTTTATTTTTCTTCCTCACTATTGTATTAGCTATGCCAAGAATTTTGTCTTTCCATATAACAGTGATTTGTTATGAAACCCTCTCAAACCACTGGTATCTTGAGAATGGGAAATAATGTTCTGAAGGGTGATTTTGTAATAATTATTAAAGAGTAAAATATGTTTTGTCTTTTTACCTTGAAATTGTACTTCTGCTAATTAGACTAAAAATTATTAGAGATGTACGCAAGAGTTTAAATAAGACTATTCACACATTTTATTAAAAGAAAACTGAAGTGAAGGATGTGACCTATTAAAAGGTCAATTATACATTAATTATGTAATAAGTAGTTATAATACTATTTCCCAGACATTCCCCCAAAAGAGTAAATGATACACACAAAGGCTGATATATCCAAATTATGGACAGATACTCAGTAATTAAAATGTATGCTGTGCAATAATAATTTGTGACATGGAAATGTTTGCTACCTATAGTTGATGAAAAAAGGCTATGAACCGGGCTTCCCTGGTGGCGCAGTGGTTGCGAGTCCGCCTGCCGATGCAAGGGACACGGGTTCGTGTCCCGGTCCGGGAGGATCCCACGTGCCGTGGAGCAGCTGGGCCCGTGAGCCGTGGTCGCTGAGCCTGCGCATCCGGAGCCTGTGCTCTGCAACGGGAGGGGCCACAGCAGTGAGAGGCCCGCGTAACGCAAAGAAAAAAAAAAAAAAAAAAAAAGAAGGCTATGAACCATTTGAGGTATACATATACACTCCCAATTTTGAATTAAGAATAGCATATAACTATGTCTAGTATACAAAAAATTCAGTATGTACTGGTATGCTTAATGCCACTGCTTAGGATTTCAGTAGGTACAGACAACTATAATCTGTCTCCACTGCATGAATTAGACGGATTTATATAACCTGTATATAATCAATTAACAAAACAAACATCTTGTAATTTAAAAAAGTAATGCACGTATATAGTTTTTTTCTCATAGCATATTCATGATGGCTTACAAAAAACCCCAGCAGTCTTCTTCCTCAACTTCCTGCAACCTCTAATCTGGATTCCCAGAATCTGTTTTAACTCTTTGAACTCTTTATCCTGGCTTTGCCTCCATATTACTATTACTTGATTTTTCAAATTTAGATGTATAGTTTTGACTTACTATTATGGTAGTTGAGGATTAGGCACTTCTGCACTACCTTATTCTCCATATATACACCATATATACATATGTATAGGTATATTTACATATATATATTTGTGTGTGTATGTACATATATGTATAAAATATGTAATAACTGTTCAATTTGAAAACACAGTGTAATCTACTCTTCTGAGATTCTGAAATTTCAAATAAGTGTTCTACAACTGGTTGATTTTTGCTTGTCTTCACTCGGGCAGCCTTTGACTTGGAGATGTGTATGCTATTCAGAGTTGTTATTTCTTTATTTCCATGCTTCAGCAGCACGTTGCTCTGTGTTCTCATTCTGGTGCAGGTAACAATTGCCTGTTAGGTTCCCTGAATTCATCTCCCGTTTTTCTTAAGGCTTTTATTTTCCATATTTTGTTTTTTTCCTTCATGTGGCATTTCTTTAACTATGTCTTTTAAGGCTTCCAATGATTATTTTTATTTCATGTATTTTTAATTTTTAATAACTTTTATTCTCAGATGTTTCTTTTAACGTTATGTTATTTTTTATATAAATACCAAGACCTTCTACTTTCTCTACAGTATATTACATTTTAAAAAATGTTTTCCTCTCGTTTCTTTGTTTGGGAGAATGTTTCTTCACCTCTCTTGATGATTTCTTCTGTGAGTTAGGAAACCTTTACCGTAAAACACCTGATCTCTCTCAGCCCCCTAACCGCAATGTAATAAGCCAGGGCAGGTGAATTTTGAAAACCAAATTGTGAGTTTCAAAGGTAAAAATGAGCGTGTATTAGTCTGTGCCCTCCTTTTTTCTGTCTCTTGGAATCAAGTTGACTATCTAGGTCACACATTACTGTGTTCCAGGCACAAGCTCTGTCCCTTAGAGGCAGGGGTGAGGGGGATTGGATGCAGCACTGGTATTTGTTGCCATGTTTGGATAATTCTGAGATCTGTATTAAGAAGCACACTTGCCTATGAATATAAGTTGAAGTGCCCAAGAATAGTTTTATCTATCAGTAACAAAGATGACACTTTAATCTTCTATTTGCCAACTCTCAGAGTTATTTCTCAATTAGTTTGATATTGACAGGCGAGGTAGGTATTGCTCATCACTCCTACTCCCATTAAGATATTAACACCCAGAATTATTATTTTCTCTCTGAATTACTGTTTTTTAAAATTTGTTTGCTTTTATCTCTCTCCTATAGCTTCCCTCCAATATCAAATTTATATTTAAGAGTGAAGCAGTAAGAGCCATTAAAAAGTTCATGTGGGGCTTCCCTGGTGGCGCAGCGGTTGAGAGTCCGCCTGCCGATGCAGGGGACACGGGTTCGTGCCCCGGTCCGGGAAGATCCCACGTGCCGCGGAGCGGCTGGGCCCGTGAGCCGTGGCCGCTGCGCCTGCGCGTCCGGAGCCTGTGCTCCGCAACGGGAGAGGCCGCAGCAGTGAGAGGCCCGCGTACCGGAAAAAAAAAAAAAGTTCATGTGAAGTGGTGAGATTTATCTAGCATGGAATTTCTCAACAGCAGCACTATTGGCATTTTGAACTGCGTATTCTTTGTCGTAGAGGGACTGTCCTGTGCACTGTAAGATGTTTTAACAACATCTCTAGTTTATAGCCATTGGATGTCAGTAGCATCCCCTCAGCTGTATTAAAAAAATGCCTGTGGACTTAGCCATATATCACCTGGGGGCAACATCACCCCCAGTGGAGAACCACTTATCTAGGGTGGCATGGGAAAAAGTTGGCAGCATTTTTGTAAGACCCACAAGTATTAATTACCAGTAGGGTTTTTCATTCAAGTATTTAGTTTCTCTAGCTTCATAGAAAGTCTTGACGTCAGGTAGTCAATCTTCCAATTTTATTTTTCTTCTGACTTCTAAATATTTGGTTGATACATCTTTATTGACTTGTGTTATTCTATAATCTTTAGCTCTTAAAAATCACCTTTCTGTTATTTTAAAGGGGTTCTGACCCAAAGAGGAGGCACATGTGTAATTATTTGTGAGTTAATTTGCATGTTTGAATAGAATACAGGCAGCATTTGTATCCCAAAATGGCTCAGATATTCTAGGTTGTTTATTCATTTATTCACTTAAGAAATACTTATTTAAGGTATAGAGTTTCCATAATTCAATGTTATCTATAAGACTTCAGAGAAGTAATGACATTAATGTCAAGCGTAGATCACTCAGTTTCAGATTTTCGGATTAAAAGTTGCTACAAATATCTCTTAGTTTATAAGGAACATAGCTATTTTTAGGTTATATGAGAAATCCAATTTAATAAAAAAATCTCTGGATCTATTTAATCTGTATGAGATGGCCCGTTTATTTTTTTATTTATATACAGTAAATATGTAAAATGCCCCATAGAGTTTTCCTGATTGAAATAACTGGTTTTAAATACTTCCTGTTACGGACTGAATTTTATCCCTCAAAATTCATATGTTGAAGTCCTAAGCCTTCAGAATATGACTTATTTGGAAATGGGTTCTTGAAAGAGGTAATTAAGTTAAAATGAGGTCATCCTTGTGGGCCCTGATCCAATATGACCAGTGTCTTTATAAGAGAGAAGATTAAGATAGACAAACAGAGGGAAGACCATGTGAAGACGGAGGGAGAAGATGGCCAACTACAGCCAAAAAGAGAGGCCTCAGAAGAAAGGAGTCCTACTTACATCTTCATTTCAGACTTATAGCCTCCAGAATTGTGAGAAAATATATTTCTGTCGCTTATGCCACCTAGTCAGCAGCACTTTGCTATGGCAGCCCTAGCAAACTAGTAAACCTCTTAAATGCTCACTTAAGTGACAGTAAAGGGAGAAAAGAGCATAAACCCACAAAGAGAGAAAAGGAGACAAAAGCAACAAATGGTTATTAATTTATCATGTCAGCCCAAGCTGGCAAAGGGGGATCCCTGAAAACACCAGTTCCCATCACAGAACTTGGAAAGGTTTCAAGAACTGGTGTGAAAGTGGGAAAGAGGGCAGATTCAAAACCTGTATAAGAAACTGCAGCACTGTAGCGCCCCGAGATTCCACCCTCACCTCCACTTCCACGTCATGAGCGCATTTCATGCGCTTGGAGGCATTAAGCCAGAGTTTGTACTCAGAAACAAAGGCGTTAAGACAGCTGAAGACAGGAAAAATAAGACCTCCACTCTGCCTGCACTCGTACCCTATCACTTGTCTCACAGAATGATGACAGCCAGGCATTCTACTTTGGTATGACGTTAGAACATTTGTCATTGAGCAAATAGTAAAGCCACTTACAGAATAACAATATATAATTGCACTTAATATGTAATATGCATATAGATCCATCTTAAGTTAAATATATAGTAATGATTAACCTTAATAACAATTCTGTGGATTAGGTGCTCTTACTGTTATTTTATTTTCTATTTGCATTCAATACACTGAAGGTTCCAAGAGGGCCAACGATTGGGGATTGAGTCATTTTCTCACTGATTTGTTTCTAGTATGAAAATATATATCTCAAAATAGTAGGAGCTCAATAAATATTGGATGAACAAAGGAATGCTTGAATTCTTATTTCAAAGATGAAGAAACTAAATCACATAAGAGTTACGTATTTTAAGCTGTAAGAAATAGTCAAAAGACACTCCTAAACCTTTTCACTCCCAAAGTCCTATAGATATTAATAGCTGGAGGCCTTTCCCTAAAACTCATCTTTATTATCCACCACTCTGCAAGGCATATTCATGGAATTTTTGTTGTTTTTTTACAGAGCAATAATTTAGGTACAGTAAATTTCCCTTTTTTATGTGTACAATCCTAAGAACTTTCAAAACTGTATAAAGTCATGTAAACTCCCTCCAGAATCGAGATAGAGAATATTCTCATCATCCCTCAAAATAATCTCACATCTTTATAAATAAACCTCTTTTCCCATTCCCAGCCTTTGGCAACCACTGATCTGTTTTCTGTCCCTATACTTTTGCCTTTTGCAGAAGTCTGTATAAATGTAATCATTAAATGTTTTGTATGACTGGTTTCCTTAACTTAGCAAGATGCTTTTGAGATGTCCCCTATGTACACTTTTTACATTTTTTAATGTGTCAGTATTTCATTCCTTTACACTGCTACGTAGTATTCTATTAAGTAAATACATCACATTTTCTTTATTCATAAGTTGATGGATATTTTGTTTGTTTTCAGCTTTTGACAATTCTGAATAAACCTGCAATAATCATTGGTATGCAGGCTTTCATGTAGGCATACGTCTTTATGTCGCTTGGGCAAATACTTATGAGTATTGGATTTCTGAACCATATGATAAAAGTATGCTTAACTTTTTAAGACACTGCCAAACCATTTTCCAAAGAGGATGTTCTTTTTGCATTGACACCAGATGCTTCAAAATGTCCCTAGCAGTTAGCTTTTACAGTTTGCTTCTCTTTTTTTTCATTTCTTCCTTTCCTTTGCCCTTTCTCTCTCTCTCTCTCTCTCTCCTCCTTTCCTTTCTTCCTTTCTTTCCTTTCTGCCATTCTCTTGGGTATATCGTGGTACCTCACAGTGGATTTAATTTTTATTTCCCTAATTAAGCATCTCCTCATATGCTTATTTGCCATGCCTACTCATGAATGTTTTATTCACATAAACCTAGGTTTGAATCTCAAGTGTCTCTTCAAGAAAAATTTTAACCTTGTTCAGTTTAGTTATTGCAGTTCATGCTTAAAATGCAATGAAATGTTTTTATGAGGATTAAGTAGGTTCACACATGACACACACATATCCTACACGAACAATACATGTTATTTTCCTTCCTCTTACTCAAGTTTTCATCTTGTCCTTTCTATGTTCAGAGGTACCACCTTCTGTGGGAATAAATCACAAGTACCCACAGACTGTCCTAACTCTGCCACTTCCAGTCTTTCTTTCCTTGGGTTCATCTTATAGGCTACTCATTTTTCTTCAAAACTTACTTGATATGTCAATGTTCTGCTGAGAAGCTCTAAGCACTTCCCCATAGCCTATGGAAACAATGTATGATTTAAGCTTGTTCTTAATTTCCTTCAGAGTCTTTCCTGACTGGCTCTCTCCAATCTTATTTCAGATTAATCATATTTGTCTGAGGTAGTAAGTACACCATGGCTTTATTGTTATTTATTATTTTCCCAAATAATGTATTTGCCTCCACCTTTCTGTACTTTTACTTGTTCTCTCTCTTGTAATTTACATGCGTATTTCTCATCTAAATCTCAGCAACTTTTAAGTTTCATGAGGACAGACACTATGTCTGTCCTGTTAACCCTGAAGTATTTCCCTGGAACCTTGAGTAGAGTGTGGCACAGGTTACATGCTAAATTAAAAGTTTTTTAAATGAAGAAGGAAGGAATACACTTACTGGCATCTGTTATCTACTTCCTGTTTTATTTCAAAGGGACTTATTTTTCTCTGACTTCTAATATCATTTTTTTGCCTTTAACTCTCATGGAGAGTAAAACTTTTTCTAAAAAGATTCTTTAACAATATTAGGCTTTTAAAAATAACGTAGATCAACAATAATATGCCACCAGTATATATATTCATGCTCTATTTCCCCCAACTTAATTGAAAGTTGTTTGAGAATAAGAACAATTTATTTCTCCAAATTTCCTGTGCCACTGAAGAAAATAAAATGCAAACAATGATATAGATTGGCTTTCTTTGTGAAATAATAGGATTAAGCAAATGGCTTACAGGCCATAAGGCTATGGACTGAACTTGTTGGTTATAACACATTATTGATGTCTAAGCAGAAGAAGAAAAGAAAAACAGGGGTATAGTCATTTAATAGAAAACTCTTCCTACTGGACAAAGAAGATATGGGAAGAAGGAAAGCTTGGAAAAACTAAACAAGAGAAGCTTTTGAGTAAGGATTTATATGGTATGGAAACATTTTCGTGACATTTTTTTTTCTCATGTTGGTGGACTCTTTTCTTAAAAAAATCTCTACTGATACTCAGATTATACTACAAAATACATTTAAAACTAGATTTCAAGCAGTTGCTTAGTAGATTTTATTTATCTTTCTACTGTTTTATTTCACTTCATGTTTGGAATAGTAAGAAAGGCTAATTTTTTTTCCTGAGATAGTAAACATCCATTAAATATTACCTTTTCAAAGAGTTCAGGTATTATCTAGAAAAAGTAGCACGGAATCATCTTGAACTCTTCAACTTGCCTGTGTTTAAAAACGAGTCTTGTGATTTCAGTTTTCATGAAGAAAGACCCCAGTATCTGGAAAGGAAGAGGGCTGAGTAGTAGTACTCATGTACCATACTCAAAACTCATTCTCAATGCTGTTTGCACAGTACAGAAAAGTTCACTGTCTTTTGTGCTTTATATGCATTTCTTTCCTTCAAAACGCTTATTTATATTCCTTTTATTTGAATCAGGTCCTAATCCATATAATTCTAAATTTACTTATTTATTAACTTTTTTGTCTGCATTGGGTCTTCGTTGCTGTGCAAGGGCTTCTCATTGCGGTGGCTTCTCGTTGCAGAGCACGGGCTCAAGGTGCGCAGGCTTCAGTAGTCGTGGTGCAGGGGTTTAGTTGCTCCACGGCATGTGGGATCTTCCTGCATCAGGGCTCCAACCCGTCTCCACTGCACTGGCTGGCTGATTGTTAACCACTGCTCCACCAGGGAAGTCCCACCCATATAATTCATTTTTTTTAGATTTAATTAATTAATTAATTAATTTTTGTCTGCTTTGGGACTTCGTTGCTGCGCGCGGGCTTTCTCTAGTTGCAGCGGCGAGCGGGGGCTACTCTTTGTTGCGGTGCGCAGGCTTCTCATTGTGGTGGCTTCTCTTGTTGTGGAGCACGGGCTCTAGGCGCACGGGCTTCAGTAGTTGTGGCTCACGGGCTCTAGAGTGTAGTCTCTAGGCGCACGGGCTTCAGTAGTTGTGGCTCACGGGCTCTAGAGCGTAGTCTCAGTAGTCGTGGTGCATGAGCTTAGTTGCTCCGCGGCATGTGGGATCTTCCCGGACCAGGGCTTGAACCCGTGTCCCCTGCATTGGCAGGCGGATTCTTAACCATGGCGCCACCAGGGAAGCCCCGTATAATTCTTTAGGTAACATTTTATTGTACAAGATCAAGAAGAAGGAAAAAAGTATTCTGAGTAAATAATGATTCCTGGTACCATTTTGTTCTAGATCTGCAAACCATTATTTAAATATTAATTTTTCTTGGACTTCTCTGCTAAATAAAATGCTAGTTCTCTGCTAATGAGCATAAGCATTCTTGAAATGATAAACAAAACTTCAAAAACATTAAACTTCAACAATATTAAACTACTGTTATCACCAATAAATAATACTGCATTATAATTATGAAGCTCTACGTGGTGAGTCTGCCTCTTGT
Source organism: Physeter macrocephalus (assembly GCF_002837175.3). Lineage (NCBI taxonomy): Eukaryota > Metazoa > Chordata > Mammalia > Artiodactyla > Physeteridae > Physeter > Physeter macrocephalus. Next base: position 13,031,160 of record NC_041217.1, on the reverse strand, counting down.
GCATGAGGGCACAGACAGGAGTGAAGAACGTGCAGAGGTCATTACAGTCCCAGAAACATTTTTCTGTCTCTAAAACACCATCAGCAGGAATGAGGACGGACTCCTGAACTTCATGTGTTCCTTGCTACACTGCCCTTCCTGAGGCAAGAATGAAGAAGGGAACACGGAGTTGCTAACACATGCCCCCAGTGACAAACAGAAAAATAGCTCAGCCACAACCACCCCAGTCTGCCTAAGAAACAATCAGGACACAGCCCCTTACCACTTGCATCTCTGTTCTGTCGGCGACCACAAGAAATCCCAGACTCCCAGGATGATGTCGCTCATGACCCATCTCTTCCATGTCTTCATAGTTCTATACATTCCCTAATCTAACTCCACATGCACCCTTTCCCAACTCCCAAAACATTTACTGCCAATGTAATTAAAGTATGTTGTATCTTGAGCCTCTTCTCTGTTTCTTTCAGCATCTATATATATATCTGATTGAAATATATATCTCCCTTGAGAACACTGCTTTGGCTGAAAGTCTCTCAAGGGGCTGCTTTTTTGTTCCTCCCACACCACTCTTAAATTGGGCTTGTGATGAGACGCTACATTCCTATCTCATCACTGCCAATTTCAGATCATTGTCTTAGCCACACTGATCTCTCAGAACAATCAGTATTGAAGTACATATTATAGACCACACCAACTGTCTTCAATAAGTTAAATTATTTCAAGGCATGTGATATCTATGACACTACAAATGTGGAAAACTGTCTAACTACATTCTTTAAATGGTATTTTCTTCTTCTGGTTGAAAACATGATTCTCAGTTCAGTTTTCACTAGAGGGAAATCACTGGACAAGTAGGTTCCATGGGTAAGTGCCAGTTCATAAATTGTTTATCATATGTCTGTAATATAATGTAAAATGTAATATAAGAAACGTAAGAAAGTACTAAGTCTCAGGGGAATTAACCTAGCAGTGTGTCTTAACCTAACAGAAGCTGACTGCTCAAACTGAAACAAAGAGGCCATACTCCTTGGTAATGAGCAATATTTTTTTACTTTTTTTAACATCTTTACTGGAGTATAATTGCTTTACAATGATGTGTTAGTTTCTGCTTTATAACAATCTCATCACTGCCAATTTCAGATCATTGTCTTAGCCACACTGATCTCTCAGAACAATCAGTATTGAAGTACATATTATAGACCACACCAACTGTCTTCAATAAGTTAAATTATTTCAAGGCATGTGATATCTATGACACTACAAATGTGGAAAACTGTCTAACTACATTCTTTAAATGGTATTTTCTTCTTCTGGTTGAAAACATGATTCTCAGTTCAGTTTTCACTAGAGGGAAATCACTGGACAAGTAGGTTCCATGGGTAAGTGCCAGTTCATAAATTGTTTATCATATGTCTGTAATATAATGTAAAATGTAATATAAGAAACGTAAGAAAGTACTAAGTCTCAGGGGAATTAACCTAGCAGTGTGTCTTAACCTAACAGAAGCTGACTGCTCAAACTGAAACAAAGAGGCCATACTCCTTGGTAATGAGCAATATTTTTTTACTTTTTTTAACATCTTTACTGGAGTATAATTGCTTTACAATGATGTGTTAGTTTCTGCTTTATAACAAAGTGAATCAGTTTTACATATACATATATCCCCATATCTCCTCCCTCTTGCATCCCCCTGCCACCCATTTCTCTCTATTTTTCAATGAAGTCTTAGAAGAGAGGCCATGACAGCATGAAACTGAGATTTAAATAACTGTACAAGTGGATTGTTTGTAAATATTAAAAGGCCATAAAGTTAACAGACTTTGACTAAACCTATGACTGCATTTTATGATAGGATAATGTAGTATAAATATTTTGCACATCTTATTTCAATGAGATGTCTTTACGAACCTATATACACTTAGTTGATTAAGTTATTAATTATATTGTTACACTTATTGGCAGTTCAAATTATCTTTTGGTTTACAACATCTCAAATTCTTAGATTCTCATTTAAAAAAAAATTAAATCTGTAGATCTTGAAACTCACCCCATTCTTCTATGTCTCTTAATGTGTAAAGATTCATTATCTAACTTGTTGAATAATTCCCTTTGTCTCTATTAACTCAAAAAATCCTTATGGGGGCTTCCCTGGTGGCGCAGTGGCTGCGCGTCCGCCTGCCAATGCAGGGGAACCGGGTTCGCGCCCAGGTCTGGGAGGATCCCACGTGCCGCGGAGCGGCTGGGCCCGTGAGCCATGGCCGCTGAGCCTGCGCGTCCGGAGCCTGTGCTCCGCAACGGGAGAGGCCACAGCAGAGGGAGGCCCGCATACCACAAAAAAAAAAAAAAAAAAAAAATCCTTATGAAAAATAACTTAGTTAGAATGAATTATTTTTCTTGAGGAGATGAAACTAGTAATCTTGATAACCCGTATCTATATATTAGTTAGTCTTGAGCATCATTCTATAAATTTATTTAGACTTTTTCTTTTTGGCCACACCATGCGGCATCAGTATGCAGGATCTTAGCTCCTGACCAGGGATCGAACCTGTGGCCCCTGAAGTGGAAAGGTAGAGTCTTAACCATTGGACCGCCAAGGAAGTCCCTAGATTTTTAGGTAACTTGAGAAAATACATAGTGACTCACCTTGCATTTGAATGTATTTATTTCAGGGAGATTTTCTTGGATAATAAAATTTACAACTTTAATACTGAATGCTTATTTGGATAATGCATTAGCAGAACCAATGTACACCCATACACACCTATATATACATATATATGCGTGTGTGTATATGCATATAATTGATATATATTAATCATTAGAAAATTGCTGAGGTAAGCAAAATTAGAAGGGCCAACATCTTTTTTTTTTTTTTTTTTTTTTTTTTTCCCGGTACGCGGGCCTCTCACTGTTGTGGCCTCTCCCGTTGCGGAGCACAGGGTCC
>NC_041217.1:13017254-13027299 GCF_002837175.3 Physeter macrocephalus | reverse complement strand
GAAATTATTTCTTCAAACAGTTTTTTCTTTTTTTTTTTTTTTTTGTGGTAGGCGGGCCTCGCACTGTTGTGGCCTCTCCCGTTGCGGAGCAGACGCTCCGGACGCGCAGGCTCAGCGGCCATGGCTCACGGGCCCAGCCGCTCGGCGGCATGTGGGATCCTCCCCGACCGGGGCACGAGCCCGTGTCCCCTGCATCGGCAGGCAGACTCTCAACCACTGCGCCACCAGGGAAGCCCAGGGCCAACATCTTAAATGAGGAAACCACAGAAAGAAGAGCTGACCGTTCTACAGTATCTTTTTCCCAGGGCTGCCAATTCCAAGCATGGGGCAAAACTGTGAAAAATATTTGCCCAGGAAACAGGCTGTTCATAAATTTGCATTTCAAGTCTTGATCTTACAATTTGTTTCACATTTTTTCTCCTTTAGCCCGCCTTTCAGCCCATCAATTGTTCCATTTGCTGTGTGTATTTTAATTATTGTTGATTGGTGACTATATTAGTTTCCTGTATATGCTGTAACAAATCACCACAAACTTGGTGACTTAAAAAACCAGGAGTGTATTCTCTGACAGCTCTGGAAGCCAGAAGTCTGACATCAGTTTCACTGAGCTGAAATCGAGGTACTGCAGGGCTTCACTCCTTTTGGAGGCTGTCAAGGAGAATTCATTTCTTGCCTTCTCTGGCTTCTGGTGGCCGTCAGCATTCCTTGACTTTTGGTTGCATCACTCCAATCTCTGCCTTCCTGGTCACACTGCCTCTGTGTATGAAATCTCCTCCTGCGTCTCTCTTATTAAGGATGCCTGTAATTGGATTTAGGGCCCACTCGGATAATCCAGGTTCATCTTGCCATGTCAATGCTTCATTTAATCACATCTGCAATGACCCCTTTTTCTCATAAAGCAAGATTTATAGGTTCCAGGGATTAGCATATCTTTGGGTGCCCATTACTCCAGAGTTAACCTACATTTGGATTTAACAGAGCACAGTAAAAATTAAAACTTTCAGGATGTATGTGGATCCACAAACTCTTTCATTTTATATTAAAATAAACAAGTTTGACTTGTTGAGGGCCTTTAACTTCCAACTTCTCTGGAGTAAAAGAGTATCACATTTTTCTTTCCTACCTGAAAACAACAAGAACAACAAACATAAAACAAAATACAATGTTTTTTGAGACACTGGTCATCTGGCAATAAAGGATAATGTTTCCTGAGACATTTGGGGAAGAAAACAGTGTGTGTTACAGCTGTCCCAGCTTATCAGGCTGTGGGATAGGAAGAGGAAGTTGAGGCAGAGACCAGCATACTCCCTAAATTAAGGAGATAAAGCTATGAGTCAGGGGAGTCCAAGGCATCTAGAATCCATAGGAAAATTCTCTGATTCTGATAGGAGAGAGCTATACCAAGAAAGAACCCTGGACATTTGCAGGAGGGCTCCAACAAGAATTCAAAAGAATGGTGCTCATTGCACACATGGAAGAAAGCTATGTATGGCCGGAGGCTAGAGAGAATTAAAACAGTGCTGCTTCTTTTTTTTTTTTTTAATAAATTTATTTATTTATTCATTTATTTAATTTTTGGCTGCATTGGGTCTTCACTTGCACACGGGTTTTCTCCAGTTGCAGAGAGCGGGGGCTACTCTTTGTTGTGGTGCACGGGCTTCTCATTGCGGTGGCTTCTCTTGTTGCAGAGCACAGGCTCTAGGTGCGCAGGCTTCAGTAGTTGTGGCTCGGGGGCTCTAGAGCGCAGGCTCAGTAGTTGTGGCGCACGGGCTTAGTTGCTCTGCAGCATGTGGGATCTTCCCAGACCGGGGCACGAACCCGTGTCCCCTGCATCGGCAGGCGGATTCTCAACCACTGCACCACCAGGGAAGCCTGAGCAGTGCTTCTTAATCAGGGGTAGTTTGCACCCTAGGGAACATTTATCAATGTCTGGAGACACTTTCGGTTGGCATGACTGGGGTGGTGCTATTGACTTCGAGTCCATAGGGGCTGGTGTTGCTACTAAATATCCTACAGTGTTCAGGACTGCCACCGGCTCCACATTATAGAATTCCAGGTCAAAATATAAATAGTGCCGGGATGGAGGTACCAGGGACTATAAGGGACAACACCTGCACTACACAGGGCTGGGAACAGGGCCCATTCCCACCAGTCAGTCTAGAAATAGTCATAATTCAGGTTAGAAGTACTAAAAACATCTTGCTTGATAAGAGAATACTTAGAACTGCTCTGCTGTACCTAACAGGATCAAACTGTTTCCGAATAAAGTAACTACAGCTCAGAAGAAAAGTAAAGAATTGTTTAAAGAAATACAAAAATATTCAGCACCCAACAAGGTATAATTAATAATATCTGGTAACCAATAAAAGATCATGAGGCATCCAGATGTTAGAGGAAAATCAGTTTTTCACCATTGACTATAACGGTAGACTTTTCATATGACTCTACTGTGTTGAGGTAACTTTCCTCTATACCTAATTTGTTGGGGTTTTTAAAAGACTTTACAAAAAGTAGAGCAGTTTTAGGTTCACAGCAAAATCGAAAGGAAAACAGAGATTTCCCATATATCCTTGTCCACCACACATGCATAGCCTCCCCCATTATCAACATCCCCCACTAGACTGGGACATTTGTCACAATTGATGAACCGACATTGACACATCATAATCATCCAAAGTCCATAGTTTAAATTAGTGTTCAGTCTTGTGTTGTACAGTCTATGCATTTGGACAAATATAAACACGTGTACCCATCATTATAGTATCACAAAGAATATTTTCACTGCCCTAAAAACCCTTTGTGCTACTACTCCCTTCTCTCAATTCCTGGCAACCACTGATTTTTTTTACATCTCCACAATTTTGCCTTTTCCAGAATGTCATATAATCTGAATCATAGAATATGTAGCCTTTTCAGATTGGCTTCTTTCAGCTAGTAATATGCATTTAAGGCCCCTCTGTGTCTTTTCGTGACTTGATAGCTTTGGCATCAAGGTGATGCTGGCCTCATAAAATGTGTTTGGAAGTTCCCTCTTCTATTTTTTGTAAGAGTTTAAGAAGCTTTGTTATTATTTCTTCCTTAAATCTTTGGTAAAATATACCCGTGAAGCCATTTGGTTGTGGCTTTTCTTTGTGAGAAAGTTTTGATTACTGATTCAATCTCCTTACTGTTAAGACTTCTCATTTCTTCTTGATTCAGTCTTGGCAGGTTATAATTTCTAGGAAATTACCCATTTATTCTAGGTTGTCCAATTTGTTGGTGTATAATTGTTTATAGTAGTCCCTTATAATATCTTAAATTTCTGTGGCATCCATTGTAATGTTTTAATTTATTTCTCATTTTATTTACTTGAGTCTTTTCTTTTTTTCTTGGTTAGTCTAGCTAAGGGTTTGTTGATTTCATTTATCTTTTTTTTTTTTTTTTTTTTTTTTTTGTGGTACACGAGCCTCTCACTGCTATGGCCTCTGCCTGTGCATCCGGAGCCTCTCCTGTTGCGGAGCAGAGGCTCCGGATGCACAGGCTCAGTGGCCATGGCTCACGGGCCCAACTGCTCCGTGGCATGTGGGATCTTCCCGGACCGGGGCACGAACCCGTGTCCCCTGCATCGGCAGGCGGATTCTCAACCACTGCGCCACCAGGGAAGCCCTCATTTATCTTTTTTAAAAAAAACCACCGCTTAGTTTTGATGATTTTTTTCCTATTGTTTTTCTCTTCTGTATTTCATTTATTTCTGCTTTAATCTTCATTATGGTTTTTTTTTTCTGCTAATTTTTTAGTTTGTTCTTATGCCCAATGTTGCCACTTTTGTTCAACATAGTAATGGAAGTCCTAGCCAGAGTATTAAGGCAAGAAAAAGAACTAAAAGGCCTGGAAATTAGGAAGGAAGAAGTAAAATTATCTGTTGGCAGGTGACATGATCTTACATATAGAAAACCTTAATGATGACACTGATACCCACACCCACACCCACACCCCCCCCCACACACTGTTATAGCTAATAAAAGAATTCCATAAAGTTGCAGCATACAAAGAAATATAAAAAATCAGTACATTTTTTAAAAGGCCTGGAAATTAGGAAGGAAGAAGTAAAATTATCTGTTGGCAGGTGACATGATCTTACATATAGAAAACCTTAATGATGACACTGATACCCACACCCACACCCACACCCCCCCCACACACTGTTATAGCTAATAAAAGAATTCCATAAAGTTGCAGCATACAAAGAAATATAAAAAATCAGTACATTTTTGTACATCAAAATTAACTATCCAAACCCTTATTTATAATAGCATGTAAAAGAATAAAGTACTTAGGAATAAAGTTAACAGTATGTGAAAGTCTTGTACATCGAAAACTATGAAACACTGAAAAAAGAAATTAAAGCAGACACAAGTAACTGGAAAAACATCCCAGGTTCATGGATTAAAAGAAATAATGTCATTTAAATGTCCATACTACTTGAAGTGACTACAGATTCAATGTAATCCCTATCAAAATTCCAGTGCCATTTTTTACAGAATATTAAAAAAATCCTAAAATTTATATTGCACCATAAAAAACCCTGAATAAACAAAGCAATTTTAAGCAAGAAGAATGAAGCAGGAGGTATCACACCCGCTTATTTCCAAATATATTACAAAGTTGCAGTAATAAAAACAGTACAGTGTTGGTGTAAAAACCAACACACAGATCAGTGGAGCAGAATAGAGGGCCCAGAAATAAGTCCACACATTGTGCTCAACTTATCTTTGACAAGAATGTCAAGAATACACAATGGAGAAAGAATGGTGAATGGTCTTGTCAATAAATAATGCCAGGAAAACTGGATATCCACATTTAAAGGAACAAAATTGGATCCTTATTGGCAACATTCACAAAAATTAACTCAAAATAAACTGAAGATTTAAACATAATACCTAAAATCATAAACCTCTTAGAATAAAAGACAGAGGAAAAGCTTCTTGACGCTGGTGTTGACAAAGATTTCTTGGATATGACACCCAAAGTATAGGCAACTAAAGCAAAAAGAGACAAGCAGGGCTATGTCAAACTAAAAATCTTCTGCACAACAAAGGAAACAATCAACAAAATTAAAAGGCAATCATTGGAATGGGAGAAGATATTTGCAAGCCATGTATTTGATTAAGGGCTAATATCCAAAGTATGTTAGAAATTCCTACAACTCAATAGCAGAACAAAAACAAACAAAACCTCACAAAACACCTAATAACCTAATTTAAAAAGGGGCAAAGGATCTGAATAAACATTTTTACAAAGAAGACATACACATGTCCAACAAGTACGTGAAAAAGTGCTCACCATCACTCTTCATCACGAAAAATGCAAATCAAAGACACGATGAGATACCAGCTCATACCTGTTAAGATGGCTGTCATCAAAAAGACAGGAGATAGGGCTTCCCTGGTGGCGCAGTGGTTGCGCGTCCGCCTGCCGATGCAGGGGAACCGGGTTCGCGCCCCGGTCTGGGAGGATCCCACATGCCGCGGAGCGGCTGGGCCCGTGAGCCATGGCCGCTGAGCCTGCGCGTCCGGAGCCTGTGCTCCGCGACGGGAGAGGCCACAACAGAGGGAGGCCCGCATACCACAAAAAAAAAAAAAAAGACAGGAGATAAGTGTTTGGGGGGACCCTTGTGTACAGTTGGTAGGAATGTAAATTGGCGCAAAGTACGTGAAAAAGTGCTCACCATCACTCTTCATCACGAAAAATGCAAATCAAAGCCACGATGAGATACCAGCTCATACCTGTTAAGATGGCTGTCATCAAAAAGACAGGAGATAAGTGTTCGGGGGGACCCTTGTGTACAGTTGGTAGGAATGTAAATTGGCACAGTCACTATGAAAAAGGAATGAAAGCTCCCCAAAAAATTGAAAATAGAACTACTGTATGATTCAGCAATCCTACTTCTATCTGCACTTCTATGTTTACTGCAGCATTATTCTCCATACCCAAGGCATGGAAGCAATCTAAATGCCCATCAATGGATGAATGGATAAAGAAGATGTCGTATATACATGCAATGAAATATTTTTCAGCTTCAAAAAAAGAAGGAAATCCTGCCATTTTTGACAACGTAGATGACCCTGAATTATTTTATGCTTAGTGAAATAAGTCAGACATAGAAGTACAAATACTACATGGTACCACTTATCTGAGGAATCTAATATAGTCAGACTCATAGAAGCAGATAGTAAAATGGTGGTTGCCAGAGATTTGGGGGAGGGGGAAATGAGTATGAAGCAAAGGATACAAAGTATCAGTTATACAAAATGAATAAGTCTTAGCGATCTGTTGTACAGATTACTGCCTATAGTGCAAAATATTGTATTGTATAATTAAAAAGTTGCTAAGAGGATAAATCTTATATTAGGCATTCTTATCACAAAATAATGAAAATAATAACAAAGGAAGAAGATGAGAAGACACTTTTAGAAATGATGGATATGTTTATGACATAGAATGTGTGATGGTTTTACAAATGTATACTTATCTCCAAACCCATCAAGTTGTATACAATAAATACAGCTATTTTTTGTCAACCATACCTAAATAAAATTGTTTTAAAAAAAGATTATGAAGCATCCAAAGAGGTAGGAAAATATTGATCATAACAATAAAACTAATCATTGAATCAAAATTGAATGAGAAGTGAGGCAGTTGTTATAATTAGCAGAGAAGGTTATTAAAATAGGCTTATAACTGTATCTCAAAGGTTCAGAAGTTAAGTAGGTGCACGGAAATTGTCTTTTTTCCATTATCTTAATTTATCCAACATGTTAAACTTCAAGGCCAAATAAGTGCTGTTTACGTAGTCAATATTTATTTAGAGTCACACGAATATTTAACATTTTGTATGTTCTTTCCTCCTTTCTCTATTTGTTATTTCCCATTCAGAACCATTTTTTATCTTGAAATATTTCTTCAGTTATTTTTATAACAATGGTTAGTTCGTGTTAAATTTAATTTTAGCTTCTCTAAAATTTATTTCAGTTTCATTTTGAAGAATTTTTTTGGCATTTTAAAAAGTTATTGTTTTCTGACTTTCAGTATTTCTATTGACCCTTTTACTGTGGTTTTATCTTTGCTACTTTGATGGTAATATATATATATATATTTTTATATATATAAATATATATTTTTCTGTCCTTGCTTTTAATATTTTTTTCTGGGCCTTAAGGCTTTTTATTCCTCTGCTATGCCTGATTTTTCTTTTTATTTATCCTATTTGTGGTTTTTAATACAGACTAAGTCTATATGTACACCATCCTTTCAAGTGTATGTGTGTATAATTTCTTAAAACAGCATCTCTGTCATTGTCTCTTCTCTCACTGAGGCATTCCGATTACATGGGCACTAAACTTTTTTTAAAAACAATTTGCTCTATGAGTCTCATGCTCTTTTATGTATTTTTTATACTTGTTTTTGTCTCATCGTTGTGGATATTTACTTCTGCCTACTCTTCCACGTCACTATTATTACCTGCTGCTGTCTTGAATACTATCACATTAATCTGTTTATTTCTTAAGTTTTATGATTTCCTTTTGCCATTCTAAAATTTCTATCGCATAATGTAGAGTACAGATTTCTGGGAGTAATTTTTCTCCTCATCAGTTATATTCTGTGAATAAATTAATCACCGTTGTTTTAAAGATCCTGTCTGATAACTCCTGGGTCTGTTTCTGTTGTCGGCCCCACCAAGCATACAGGACTATTGCATAGATGAAATCAGATAACCGAAAGAAAGTACTTTGAAACGAATAAAGTCTGATGTATTTTACAATTGTAAGAAATGATTTTCTGGGTTTATCTGACTTAGTTATTCGAAAACATCTGTTAAGAGCTCTTCTTTTGTCATTTGGTCTTGTTTATCAGCCTGCTTGTTTATTTTTTACTGAATGACTGGAATTGCATATTTTAAAAATGTAGAAGTTCTTAATAAGTGTATCTTCCTGCAGAGAGGAATTAACATTTTTCTACAGGTAATTATAGTAGGTTAAGATGTCTTTCACCTAAGCAGTGATTGAATTGATTCATGTGAAAATTTAGTTTTGAAGAGGGCTGGACCATTCGACTAAAATTCCAATGTACAGGCTTTCTGGAGTTTTAATTGAAGTCAAGGAAATTTGCGGGGGGGGCACTCCTCCTTGGACATTTTTAAAGTGTGTTTCCTCAATCGGTGAGACTGCCAAAAGCACTGCCGAGTGACTAGCACCCTAGCTACCGTGTTCTGCTTGGAATCAAGGTCTCTTGATAGCCAAGCTTAGGGGTTATTAAATGTACTGAGGGGAAAAGTGTCACAGAATGTGGGGCCTGTTCCTCTACAGGCCTCTTTTCTCCTTGAATTTTATTGCTCCTACATTTACTCTCTTGGTAGACATTCACTGCCAATTTTATCTCTTCAACCATGTGACACTTCTGCAACACCTATGCTTTTACTTTCTCTTTGACCCCTATGCCCCAGTTTTCCAACTGGTAAATATCTCTGGTATAAAAGGCAGGGATAGATGTTGGGCTAACCTCAGTGTATGCATAAACATATTTGTATGATTGTCAAGAAAAGAAGAAGCAACATAATTTTCCATCAGACTACATCTTTTGATGTGAATGCATACACCAAAACATTTTAGCCCATTGTGCTAGCTTCAGCCTCTGGGACCCAATGATGGCCATTATTTTAAAAGGTGAGTAACTAGAAATTCCTTTTAATAATGTCATAGATCAAAAAATTCAAATATCCAGGAAACAGTAATGCTGGAGTAGATTCATTATAAACAGGCTGCCTACCCACCACCTAATCATATCATCCTCAGAGCCTCCATAATAGCCTTCATCAAATTCTTGAGAAATTCACGGATGTGGTAATGGTTTCAGGCATCATTGTTTAAAAAATTAGAAATGTTGGAAAAAGATATTGAAGATAAAGTTTGTTCCCTGACTGTTAAGATGTTGAGGTGTCTGAGACCAGAAAGTGACATATAGATAGATAGATCAAGTGAATAAGGATTTCATACCAGGCAGCTGTGTGACGTGATAGATGGTGAGAAAGTTCTCACCATAGGGATATTTTTTCATGTGTGAACTGAGTTTGTAGTCCCTAAAACCAAAGTAGATTTCCTTTTCATTACTGTCTTCCACAATAAACAACAATAGGGGTTTCTTCACCAAGAGGGCACAGTGTGATTTTTCCAATACAGATTTGTTGCTTGTTCGTTACAGCTCCTGGTCCAGGGTGGGATAAAGATATCACTTTATCATAAGTGTGAGAGTGTTACCACAATATACTCATACAGAGAGAGAAATATTTACAAAGATAAATAGTACAAATCTCAGAAAAATATATGAATGATCCTCATTAAGGAAGATGTGTTTTTCTAAACATATATAAACATGACCTTCTACTCAGAATAGATACAGCTCTGAATAATGACATTATTGCAGTGCTTTTCTAGCATAATAAAAACGTGTGTGTATACAAAAAAAATCAGCTCCAACAAAATATCTTTTCTGTGAAGAAAACTGGAAATTCTTAGTAGTCACATGTATTATACTTGGTAGAAGTTTTGAAGTTCAAATTTGTCTTTATCCTGGGTCAGGTAAAATTCTGGGCATGATTTCTTTCCCCAGTCATTTCTGTAAGTTGAAGGCTAGAGCCTAGGTTTCTATTACTTTGGCAGTACTGTCTCCTATATCCACTCCAAGAGCTGTGGAAACAGTCCACATTGTTTTGTCATTTAATAGTAAATCTGTGTGGAGGTGTCTCAAAATGTGCAGGTTTTCAGTTCTTCCTCGGTGATTCTGACGTTGACTATACTTGGGAGAAAATGGACTAGGGAGAAAGTGAACAGTAAGAGTAGAAAATGCCCTAAGGCCATTTGTGACCACCTAGAGGGGTGGGATAGGGAGGGTGGGAGGGAGACGCAAGAGGGAGGACATATGGGGATATATGTATGTGTATAGCTGAAGCAGAAATTAACACAACATTGTAAAGCAATTATACTCCAATAAAGATGTTAAAAAAAAAAAA
>NC_041217.1:13009220-13015801 GCF_002837175.3 Physeter macrocephalus | reverse complement strand
CATGGCCGCTGAGCCTGCGCGTCCGGAGCCTGTGCTCCGCGACGGGAGAGGCCACAACAGAGGGAGGCCCGCATACCACAAAAAAAAAAAAAAAGACAGGAGATAAGTGTTTGGGGGGACCCTTGTGTACAGTTGGTAGGAATGTAAATTGGCACAGTCACTATGAAAAAGGAATGAAAGCTCCCCAAAAAATTGAAAATAGAACTACTGTATGATTCAGCAATCCTACTTCTATCTGCACTTCTATGTTTACTGCAGCATTATTCTCCATACCCAAGGCATGGAAGCAATCTAAATGCCCATCAATGGATGAATGGATAAAGAAGATGTCGTATATACATGCAATGAAATATTTTTCAGCTTCAAAAAAAGAAGGAAATCCTGCCATTTTTGACAACGTAGATGACCCTGAATTATTTTATGCTTAGTGAAATAAGTCAGACATAGAAGTACAAATACTACATGGTACCACTTATCTGAGGAATCTAATATAGTCAGACTCATAGAAGCAGATAGTAAAATGGTGGTTGCCAGAGATTTGGGGGAGGGGGAAATGAGTATGAAGCAAAGGATACAAAGTATCAGTTATACAAAATGAATAAGTCCTAGCGATCTGTTGTACAGATTACTGCCTATAGTGCAAAATATTGTATTGTATAATTAAAAAGTTGCTAAGAGGATAAACTTATATTAGGCATTCTTATCACAAAATAATGAAAATAATAACAAAGGAAGAAGATGAGAAGACACTTTTAGAAATGATGGATATGTTTATGACATAGAATGTGTGATGGTTTTACAAATGTATACTTATCTCCAAACCCATCAAGTTGTATGCAATAAATACAGCTATTTTTTGTCAACCATACCTAAATAAAATTGTTTTAAAAAAAGATTATGAAGCATCCAAAGAGGTAGGAAAATATTGATCATAACAATAAAACTAATCATTGAATCAAAATTGAATGAGAAGTGAGGCAGTTGTTATAATTAGCAGAGAAGGTTATTAAAATAGGCTTATAACTGTATCTCAAAGGTTCAGAAGTTAAGTAGGTGCACGGAAATTGTCTTTTTTCCATTATCTTAATTTATCCAACATGTTAAACTTCAAGGCCAAATAAGTGCTGTTTACGTAGTCAATATTTATTTAGAGTCACACGAATATTTAACATTTTGTATGTTCTTTCCTCCTTTCTCTATTTGTTATTTCCCATTCAGAACCATTTTTTATCTTGAAATATTTCTTCAGTTATTTTTATAACAATGGTTAGTTCGTGTTAAATTTAATTTTAGCTTCTCTAAAATTTATTTCAGTTTCATTTTGAAGAATTTTTTTGGCATTTTAAAAAGTTATTGTTTTCTGACTTTCAGTATTTCTATTGACCCTTTTACTGTGGTTTTATCTTTGCTACTTTGATGGTAATATATATATATATATTTTTATATATATAAATATATATTTTTCTGTCCTTGCTTTTAATATTTTTTTCTGGGCCTTAAGGCTTTTTATTCCTCTGCTATGCCTGATTTTTCTTTTTATTTATCCTATTTGTGGTTTTTAATACAGACTAAGTCTATATGTACACCATCCTTTCAAGTGTATGTGTGTATAATTTCTTAAAACAGCATCTCTGTCATTGTCTCTTCTCTCACTGAGGCATTCCGATTACATGGGCACTAAACTTTTTTTAAAAACAATTTGCTCTATGAGTCTCATGCTCTTTTATGTATTTTTTATACTTGTTTTTGTCTCATCGTTGTGGATATTTACTTCTGCCTACTCTTCCACGTCACTATTATTACCTGCTGCTGTCTTGAATACTATCACATTAATCTGTTTATTTCTTAAGTTTTATGATTTCCTTTTGCCATTCTAAAATTTCTATCGCATAATGTAGAGTACAGATTTCTGGGAGTAATTTTTCTCCTCATCAGTTATATTCTGTGAATAAATTAATCACCGTTGTTTTAAAGATCCTGTCTGATAACTCCTGGGTCTGTTTCTGTTGTCGGCCCCACCAAGCATACAGGACTATTGCATAGATGAAATCAGATAACCGAAAGAAAGTACTTTGAAACGAATAAAGTCTGATGTATTTTACAATTGTAAGAAATGATTTTCTGGGTTTATCTGACTTAGTTATTCGAAAACATCTGTTAAGAGCTCTTCTTTTGTCATTTGGTCTTGTTTATCAGCCTGCTTGTTTATTTTTTACTGAATGACTGGAATTGCATATTTTAAAAATGTAGAAGTTCTTAATAAGTGTATCTTCCTGCAGAGAGGAATTAACATTTTTCTACAGGTAATTATTGTAGGTTAAGATGTCTTTCACCTAAGCAGTGATTGAATTGATTCATGTGAAAATTTAGTTTTGAAGAGGGCTGGACCATTCGACTAAAATTCCAATGTACAGGCTTTCTGGAGTTTTAATTGAAGTCAAGGAAATTTGCGGGGGGGGCACTCCTCCTTGGACATTTTTAAAGTGTGTTTCCTCAATCGGTGAGACTGCCAAAAGCACTGCCGAGTGACTAGCACCCTAGCTACCGTGTTCTGCTTGGAATCAAGGTCTCTTGATAGCCAAGCTTAGGGGTTATTAAATGTACTGAGGGGAAAAGTGTCACAGAATGTGGGGCCTGTTCCTCTACAGGCCTCTTTTCTCCTTGAATTTTATTGCTCCTACATTTACTCTCTTGGTAGACATTCACTGCCAATTTTATCTCTTCAACCATGTGACACTTCTGCAACACCTATGCTTTTACTTTCTCTTTGACCCCTATGCCCCAGTTTTCCAACTGGTAAATATCTCTGGTATAAAAGGCAGGGATAGATGTTGGGCTAACCTCAGTGTATGCATAAACATATTTGTATGATTGTCAAGAAAAGAAGAAGCAACATAATTTTCCATCAGACTACATCTTTTGATGTGAATGCATACACCAAAACATTTTAGCCCATTGTGCTAGCTTCAGCCTCTGGGACCCAATGATGGCCATTATTTTAAAAGGTGAGTAACTAGAAATTCCTTTTAATAATGTCATAGATCAAAAAATTCAAATATCCAGGAAACAGTAATGCTGGAGTAGATTCATTATAAACAGGCTGCCTACCCACCACCTAATCATATCATCCTCAGAGCCTCCATAATAGCCTTCATCAAATTCTTGAGAAATTCACGGATGTGGTAATGGTTTCAGGCATCATTGTTTAAAAAATTAGAAATGTTGGAAAAAGATATTGAAGATAAAGTTTGTTCCCTGACTGTTAAGATGTTGAGGTGTCTGAGACCAGAAAGTGACATATAGATAGATAGATCAAGTGAATAAGGATTTCATACCAGGCAGCTGTGTGACGTGATAGATGGTGAGAAAGTTCTCACCATAGGGATATTTTTTCATGTGTGAACTGAGTTTGTAGTCCCTAAAACCAAAGTAGATTTCCTTTTCATTACTGTCTTCCACAATAAACAACAATAGGGGTTTCTTCACCAAGAGGGCACAGTGTGATTTTTCCAATACAGATTTGTTGCTTGTTCGTTACAGCTCCTGGTCCAGGGTGGGATAAAGATATCACTTTATCATAAGTGTGAGAGTGTTACCACAATATACTCATACAGAGAGAGAAATATTTACAAAGATAAATAGTACAAATCTCAGAAAAATATATGAATGATCCTCATTAAGGAAGATGTGTTTTTCTAAACATATATAAACATGACCTTCTACTCAGAATAGATACAGCTCTGAATAATGACATTATTGCAGTGCTTTTCTAGCATAATAAAAACGTGTGTGTATACAAAAAAAATCAGCTCCAACAAAATATCTTTTCTGTGAAGAAAACTGGAAATTCTTAGTAGTCACATGTATTATACTTGGTAGAAGTTTTGAAGTTCAAATTTGTCTTTATCCTGGGTCAGGTAAAATTCTGGGCATGATTTCTTTCCCCAGTCATTTCTGTAAGTTGAAGGCTAGAGCCTAGGTTTCTATTACTTTGGCAGTACTGTCTCCTATATCCACTCCAAGAGCTGTGGAAACAGTCCACATTGTTTTGTCATTTAATAGTAAATCTGTGTGGAGGTGTCTCAAAATGTGCAGGTTTTCAGTTCTTCCTCGGTGATTCTGACGTTGACTATACTTGGGAGAAAATGGACTAGGGAGAAAGTGAACAGTAAGAGTAGAAAATGCCCTAAGGCCATTTGTGACCACCTAGAGGGGTGGGATAGGGAGGGTGGGAGGGAGACGCAAGAGGGAGGACATATGGGGATATATGTATGTGTATTGCTGAAGCAGAAATTAACACAACATTGGCAATTATACACAATCAAATAAAGATGTTAAAAAAAAAAAACTTTCATTCCATAAAAAAAAAAACAAACATTCACTTAAGGTAGAATATTTTAGCTCAGCAAAAGATATAATTTAGGATAAACTGGTAAAGTGTGAAAAATAACTGAGGAACTGAATGCAAAAAGCATTTAAAGAACCAGATGTTGGTCAAATATTTGGAATGTTGCTAAAGAAGCCAAGTTAAGGGAAAATTGAAAAATGTCTATTTGATTTAATGATCTGAGCAAGGTCATTTCAGTGACGTGGTGGAGAAAAAAGCAAAAAAATGGAATTTTAAAAGGGAGGGGGCAATGAAGAGAAAATATTAGTCATTCGCTCAGTATTTACTGAAGAGAAGTTAAAATTATATGCAAAAACATTTCTTTGAAAACCTGACTTCCTAGACTAAAATGCTTCCATTTTTTTCAAATGTTCCAACTTCAAAATGTCCTACATCACTTGCCTAAAACTTCTCATACATAACAATATCATAATTTGTTAAGAAAATTGTTATGTCCTAAGCATAATAGTTGTAGATGTAGCTGAGAGATGATAGCAAATGTCTATTGTAAATAGTCTTATAATTTACTTCAAAAAATTGGAGTCTGTTTTATGTGGCTAAAATGTTTCATGAAATACCCATCAATTTTGTTTCCTATCAACCATTTCACTAAAAGCAAAGAGAAAAACACATTATGGTGTTCTAAAAGCAAGTCAAGGAAATACGGACTGGAGTGACAAAGAGTATCTGAGCATGATGCAAATAAATAGCAAAGACTAGAAAAAGACAGCCAAAACCTTTCTAGTTTATACCAAATATTGTGTCAATCTTTTCTTTAAAATGTAACTCTGCAGCAACTTTGATATCAAGAAAGTTAATATGAGGATATTCAAAGTAAAAATCTAGTCTGCTAAATACAGGTTAAAATCGAAATAAAGTATACTCACAGATACATATCTTTAAACATAATCACTTGAAATACATATTCATCAGAACTAATTCATCTAACTCCAATCACATCTTATTTTAAGTTCAGAAGCACTGGCAATTTTTGCCTTTATTATGAGGAAAGAACAATCACATTAGCAAGCCTTGTCATTCTCCAAGTTATGAGTTTAATACGACATTTGGAAAAGTGCTTTGCTGAGACTAGAATAGCAATGTTGATTTTATATTTTAGAACAAGCTTCAAAACAGACAGTGAGAAGAGTTTCATACAGGGATTTATTTTTCCTCCCATTTCAATTTGAATGTGAGTTAAATTCTAAATTACAGTAATTGTGAACTGTTTCCATGTAACTATAAAGTTTCAAATTGTGGGCTAAGTCTTATTCTGGAAGCAGAATCTCATCAATAGAAAATGATTTTCAAAACTGCTATTATTGATTTTTAGTCCAAGATACTTCCTTTATACGCAGGGCAAATGCCAATGATTACGTATTATATCAGAAGTATTAAAATGAATACACTTGCCACACTCCAATTCTAATGTGGTAAAGAAGAATTTTTGTTAGTCCAACCTTTTTAAGCGATTATATCTCGTTTTAGAATTGAAATTTGTATAGATCCACGCTTAAGGACATTTTGAAGAAAACAAAAAGGATGACTAATACAGTTTATTTTTTTTAACATCTTTATTAGAGTATAATTGCTTTGCAGTGGTGTGTTAGTTTCTGCTTTATAACAAAGTAAATCATCTCTACGTATACATATATCCCCACATCTCCTCCCTCTTGCATCTCCCTCCCACCCTCCCTATCCCACCCCTCTAGGTGGTCACAAAGCACTGAGCTGATCTCCCTGTGCTATGCAGCTGCTTCCCACTAGCTATCTATTTTACATGTGGTAGTGTATGTATGTCCATGCCACTCTTTCACTTTGTCCCAGCTTACCCTTCTCCCTCCCCATGTCCTCAAATCCATTCTCTACGTCTGCGTCTTTATTCCTGCCCTGCCCCTAGTTTCTTCAGAACCATTTTTTTTTTTAAGATTCCATATATATATATATATATGTGTTAGCATACGGTATTTGTTCTCCTTTTTCTGACTTACTTCACTCTGTATGACAGACTCTAGGTCCATCCACCTCACTACAAAAAACTCAATTTCATTTCTTTTTATTGCTGAGTAATATTCCATTGTATATATGTGCCACATCTTTATCCATTCACCTGTCGATGGACACTTAGATTGCTTCCATGTCCTGGCTATTGTAAATAGAGCTGCAATGAATATTGGGGTGCATGTGTCTTTTT
>NC_041217.1:13007391-13008948 GCF_002837175.3 Physeter macrocephalus | reverse complement strand
TTTATTTTTGTTTTTATTTCCATTACTCTAGGAGGTGGATCAAAAAAATATCTTGTGGTAATTTATGTCAAAGAGTGTTCTTCCTCTAAGAGTTTTATAGTGTCCGGTCTTACATTTAGGTCTCTAATCCATTTTGAGTTTATTTTTGTGTATGGTGTTAGGGAGTGTTCTAATTTCATTCTTTTACATGTAGCTGTCCAGTTTTTCCAGCACCACTTATTGAAGAGGCTGTCTTTTCTCCATTGTATATCCTTGCGTCCTCTGTCATAGATTAGCTGACCATAGGTGCGTGGGTTTATCTCTGGGCTTTCTATCTTGTTCCATTCATCTGTATTTCTGTTTTTGTGCCAGTACCATATTTTCTTGATTACAGTAGCTTTGCAGTATAGTCTGAAGTCAGGGAGTCTGATTCCTCCAGCTCCGCTTTTTTCCCTCAAGACTGCTTTGGCTATTTGGGGTCTTTTGTGTCTCCATACAAATTTTAACATTTTTTGTTCTAGTTCTGTAAAAAATGCCATTGGTAATTTGATAGGGATTGCATTGGATCAGTAGATAGCTTTGGATAGTATAGTCATTTTCACAATATTGATTCTTCCAATCCAAGAACATGGTATATCTCTCCATCTGTTGGTATCATCTGTAATTTCTTTCATCAGTGTCTTATAGTTTTCTGCATACAGGTCTTTTGTCTCCCTAGGTACGTTTATTCCTAGGTATTTTATTCTTTATGTTGCCTTGGTAAATGGGACTGTTTCCTTAATTTCTCTTTAAGATTTTTCCTCATTAGTGTATAGGAATGCAAGAGATTTCTGTGCATTAATTTTGTATCCTGCTACTTTACCAAATTCATTGATTAGCTCTAGTAGTTTTCTGGTGGCATTTTTAGGATTCTCAATGTATAGTATCATGTCATCTGCAAACAATAAGAGTTTACTTCTTCTTTTCCCATTTGTATTCCTTTTTATGCTTTTTCTTCTCTGATTGCTGTGTCTAGGACTTCCAAAACTATGTTGAATAATAGTGGTGAGAGTGGATATCCTTGTCTTGTTCCTGATCTTAGAGGAAATGCTTTCAGTTTTTCACCATTGAGAATGATGTTTTCTGTGGGTTTGTCGTATTTGGCCTTTATTATGTTGAGGTAGGTTCGCTCTATGCCCACTTTCTGCAGGGTTTTTATCATAAATGGGTGTTGAATTTTGTCAAAAGCTTTTTCTGCATCTATTGAGATGATCATATGGTTTTTCTTCTTCGGTTGGTTAATATGGCATATCACATTGATTGATTTGTGTATACTGAAGAATCCTTGCATCCCTAGGATAAATCCCACTTGATCATGATGTGTGATCCTTTTAATGTGTTGCTGGATTCTGTCTGCTAGTATTTTGTTGAGGATTTTTACATCTATATTCATCAGTGATATTGGTCTGTAATTTTCCTTTTTTGTAGTATCTTTGTCTGGTTTTGGTGTCAGGGTGATGGGGGCCTCATAGAATTAGTTTGGGAGCGTTCCTCCCTCTTCTGTATTTTGGAAGGGTTTGAGGAGGATAGGTGTTAGCT
>NC_041217.1:12937455-13006777 GCF_002837175.3 Physeter macrocephalus | reverse complement strand
CTGTCAATTTCCTCTTTTAGAGCTGTTAGCAGTTGCCTTATGTATTGAGGTGCTCCTATGTTGGGTTCATATATATTTATAATTGTTATATCTTCTTGGATTGATCCCTTGATCATTATGTAGTGTCCTTCCTTGTGTCTTCTAACATTCTTTATTTTAAAGTCTGTTTTATCTGATATAAGTATTGCTACTTCAGCTTTCTTTTGATTTCCATTTGCATGGAATATCTTTTTCCATCCCCTCACTTTCAGTCTGTATGTGTCCCTAGGTTTGAAGTGGGTCTCTTGTAGACAGCATATGTATGGGTCTTGTTTTTGTATCCATTCATTGAGCCTGTGTCTTTTGGTTAGAGCATTTAATCCATTCAGGTTTAAGGTAATTATCGATATGTATGTTCCTATGACCATTTTCTGATTGTTTTGGGTTTGTTTTTGTAGGTCTTTTACTTCTCTTGTGTTTCCTACTTAGAGAAGTTCGTTTAGCATTTGTTGTAGAGGTGGTTTGGCGGTGCTGAATTCTCTTTGCCTTTGCTTGTCTGTAAAGCTTTTGGTTTCTCCGTGTAATCTGAATGAGATCATTGCCTGGTAGAGTAATCTTGGTTGTAGGTGCTTCCGTTTCATCACTTTAAGTATATCATGCCACTCCCTTCTGGCTTGTAGAGTTTCTGCTGAGAAATCAGCTGTTAACCTTAGGGGAGTTCCCTTGTATGTCATTTGTCCTTTTTCCCTTGCTGCTTTCAATAGTTATTCTTTGTCTTTAATTTTAATCCAGCCTTTGGGGCCTCTGCTTCTGCTTATTGGGCAATTTTCCAAGGATGGGAACTGTCGTTTGCCACAATAATTTCAGTGATCAGAAGGCACTAAAGTTGGGGCAGAAAGTAAGGGGAACTCTGTGGGGAAACTAATCAAATGAACACATAAAATACCAAAGCACTTGGAATAGTGACCACCCCTTAAAAGAAAGTGAAATTATTGTTGAAGAAAATGTTTCTTCTTGACAAAAGTGACAGTAAAGTGTATTTGTAGTTGTTGGGTGTTTTTCTCTTAACCATTTTAAATTTGGCAAAAAAGCTCAATAAGGCTCATTGTGAGTAAATACTTTGTAGAAAAAGGTATTTGTATATATCTCTTTGAAATGTAATTCTACTTAATGAGGTGGTCAGGTAAAGAACATATTTTAAAGCTGTAATGGTTTTGAACTAGAATTTCATCCAACTTTTATGATAGGTTTTTTTTTTAATCTTTTTTTTAAAATGAATTTATTTATTTTTTTATTTATTTGTGGCTGTGTTGGGTCTTCCTTGCTGTGCCTGGGCTTTTTCTAGTTGTGGTGCACAGGCTTCTCATTGCAGTGGCTTCTCTTGTTGTGTAGCACGGGCTCTAGGCGTGTGGGCTTCAGTAGTTGTGGCTCACGGGCTCTAGAGTGCAGGCTCCTTAGTTGTGGTACATGGGCTTAGTTGCTCTGTGGCACGTGGGATTCTCCCAGCCTGGGGCTCAAACCTGTGTCCCCTGTGTTAGCAGGCAGATTCTTAACCACTGTGCCACCAAGGAAGTCCTGTGATAGGTCTTATACTTCAGTAATTTGTGAGCTTCCAAAAAATTCTAGGTACCTTTATTTGGGATGTTACATATGGAACTGAAATAAATCATTGGCTTTGGAGGCACACATAAGATCTCTTTCAGTTGATTCAGAGTTGTGAGGGTAACTTCCCTGGAGCGGTGCCTCAATTTTTGCCAAGAAATCTTTAAAGAAGTAAATGTTTTGTGGCAGCCAAGATTTAAAAGCCATCAAAAAAATCCAGTGCCTTTGGAAGATACTGTTAAATGGTAAGCCAATTGACAAGGATTTGTATAGCAGCTTTCGCTGAGCCAGTGTGGCTTTGGCACATCAGAAAAGAGAAGGGCATGATAGAAATGACAATCTTTGGACACAATTAAAATTATTGAATTTGCTGCCCAAATTCTTGAAATTGCTACTGGATCCTTCTTGTCTGTTTGCCTTTCTTCTCACTTTTTTCTCCGCCTGCTGCTTCTCCAAAATCTTCAAGTGGCTTATTCTCTTAGCTAATTCATATCTCTGCTCAAATTATCATCTCAGAAAACACTTTTGTGAACTCTGATGATATTTGCATAACTTACTCTGCTTTACTTTTCATCATAGTTATTTCTACTGGAATTTTGTTAGATATTTTTTCTCTTGGGTATTGCGTGTAGCATCTAATAGATTGAAAGCTTCATGAAGGCAAGGAAAATGATCTTTAAGTGTCATCTTTACACTCTCCTGTAAAGTTTCACATTGTATAGTTAATCAGCGATGGACTTTCTCAATTGAGATGTTAAGGAAATCCTTAGAACTTAACAGCTTTTGTGTTTGCATTACTTTTGGTCTAGTTACTAAAGGGCTCTGAAGTCAGATATGAATGATTAAGACAAAAGCTATACAACTTGACTTGTCCTTGGTCGCTATTAGTCAAAATTTTGGAGATTCCGTATGGGTGTAACAAATAAAAAGTTTTCATTTTAATAGATACTAATAAGATATGGAATAGTACGAAGGAAAATTTGCTAAATTGTGAGTTCTTTCTGTCTCACAGCATGACTGTTTCTTATTCTGACATAAAACCTTGAAGTTTTACAACATATATTCATCCATACCACCCAATTGACATTTGTTATCTTTAACTGTGTGAGGGAGACTATTACAGTGTTGACACTGGAGGCCACTCATGAAATATAGAACTGTTGGTGCTCATCTCTTCTACCGTCTCCCACAGATCGGGGCGTGACCTGAGATTTTCTTGAATTTATCAAATTGAGGAGAAATAACACTATGTCCCTTTGAGTTCTCAGCCTTTATAACCCCGACAGCTTCTGCTTTGGGCTCTTGGGCACCCTGAGCAAGCGTGGGGGGAAGTTTATCTGTCTAGCTGGAGAGGCCATGTAGAGAGACGTGGTGGTGAAGCCACGTGAAAGGGAGGGAGTGATGCTGAACTACGTGAAGAGAGAAAGAGATGACTCATTGTATTAGTTTCCTAGAGCTGCAGCAACAGGGTGCCATGAGCTGTGTGGCTTAAAACAACAGAAACCTACTCTCTCACAGTTCTGGAGGCTGGACATGTGAAATCAAGTGTCAGTGGGGCTGCTCCCTTCTGGAAGCTTGGAGGGAGAATCCTAGTTTATGGTGGTTACCGGCCATCCTTGGCTGTTGCACAGCTCATTTCAACCTCTGTCTCCATCTTCACGTGGTACTCTTCCCTGTGGGTCTCCTCTGTGTCTCTGTGTCTGAACCTCTGTCCTTTCTCTTATAAAGACACCAGTTTTTGGATTTAGGAACGACCCTAATCTGGCCTGATCTTATCTTAACTAAGTGTATCTGTAATGACCCTATTTCCAAACAGGTCGCCTTCTGAGGTTGTGGGCAGATGTGAACTTGGGAGGGGGCACTGTTCAAAGCAATACACTAGTCATTTCAGCAAGCCAGCTGATTCTAGTCTCCACCCTCCAGCCGGACGCAGCCACACCACAATGGCAGCCCAGCTGATCTCAGCCCATGCTAAGGAATCACGTAAGAAAATTAAAATCATTGTTGTATTACACCTCTATGTTTTGGAGTTGTTATACAGCAAAATGTAATAGAAAGACTAGTTAAAAGACTTCCTCTCAAATCCTTATGGACTCATGCTGGAAGTATATAAATAGATGAATATATAAATAAGTGAATGATTAAATGAAAGTAAGATTGGACACTGTCTCGGCATCTATTTTTCATATGTTGACTGTCCAGCTGAGAGATTCTAAACAAAACCACCGCAGAGAAGCACTCTTCAAAACAGGGGCAAGCTACACACCCAGAGTCACTTATTCATCGATAAATACAGCCAAGTTGTAAAATCATCCATTGATGCTAGTTAGTTTTACAGTCAAGGACTACAACTAATTGAAAATTGTTCTTTGAAAAAAAAGACAATTATAGTATAAATCAATTTGAAGTTTTACTTATAAATCAACTGTGCCAGCTTTAGCTTGTGTTTATTTAATGTTGCACTTTATAAAATGTTTGTTGTGTAGCCTATTTACTTTCAGTCACAACAGTTGGATCAAGTTTCAATATTCCCTTCTATATGTGGATGTAAATTAGAAATAACTCCTCCCTTGCCCCCTTCCCCCCCACCCCCAATCAAGCGTTTACGAACATGATAATTTTACAGAAGTAATCCTTTGGTCTTTTTTTTTTTTTTTTTTTTGGTATGGAAGATGCAGTTTTTGGATACAGCTGTTCCCTGAGTTTGTTTATTTACTTTTAAAGTTGGCTTTATATTTTTAAGAACTTGAATCTTCTAAAATTTATAATTAAAAAAAGAGTAACCTATACTTACTCTTGTACAACTTCAAGATTAGCTTTTTTTTTTTTACATCTTTATTGGAGTATAATTGCTTTACAATGGTGTGTTAGTTTCTGCTTTACAACGAAGTGAATCAGTTATACATATACATATATCCCCACATCTCTTCCCTCTTGAGTCTCCCTCCCTCGCACCCTCCCTATC
Source organism: Physeter macrocephalus (assembly GCF_002837175.3). Taxonomy (NCBI): domain Eukaryota; kingdom Metazoa; phylum Chordata; class Mammalia; order Artiodactyla; family Physeteridae; genus Physeter; species Physeter macrocephalus. Next base: position 13,002,231 of record NC_041217.1, on the reverse strand, counting down.
CCACCCCTGTAGTTGGTCACAAAGCACGGAGCTGATCTCCCTGTGCTATGGGGCTGCTTCCCACTAGCTATCCACCCTACGTTTGGTAGTGTATATATGTCCATGCCACTCTCTCACTTCGTCACAGCTTACCCTTCCCCCTCCGCATATCCTCAAGTCCATGCTCTAGTAGGTCTGTGTCTTATTCCCATCCTACCCCTAGCCTCTTCATGACATTTTTTTTTCTTAGATTCCATATATATGTGTTAGCATACGGTATTTGTTTTCTCCTTCTGACTTACTTCACCAAGATTAGCTTTTGATATATTTGCCCCTTCCTTCCTTCGTTCCTTCCTTCCTTCGTTCCTTCCTTCCTCCTTCCCTCCTTCTCTTCCTTCCTTCCTCATTTTCTTTTGAACATATCTCATTTTTTTAAGCCAGAGTTGTTCTTTTTCTAATATAAAAATCCATGAAAATTTTTCCCTGGATTTGTAATTAATTTTCCCTGTAAAAAATATCTGGCACTAAATTTTTATTAATGTTATTAAAAGTTACAATCTTATTTTCAGAAATGTGTGGAGATAGATATAAAAGTATGATAAAGAATTTAAATTTCTCAAAAACATACATGCCTAATTCAATAATTTGACTGGAATTCAAGTAGATCTAACAAAGAGAATTCCAGTCTTTATCCTTCATGTCAAACAACACATTTCCAAGACTACTGACAGAGAAAATTTTATTTGTACTCTTTCTAAATCATGTGGTTAAATTTTCTTCATTTAAATATATATAGGCCATAAGTATTGGTTACTATTTTTTTAATGGATGTTAGGTTTACATATGAAAAGTTGTAGAAAAGGACCAAGTTTCTCTCTCCAGGAAAATACTCATGGATATGTTTTGCCCTCCCAGGAAAAGAACAATTATGTGAAAACAAAAAAATGATTTCATTCTCTACCTTGGTTCTCTAAAAACAGGAAGAAATAAGTCCCCTTCACTGGCTACATGGCACTGTTCTTCTCATCTTCAGCGTGAAAAATCAAATGGATTTTATTTTAAATAAATGAACGATTATATGTAGATACAGATTTGAAATTTCACTAATGTGTTTTACCTTTCTTTACTCAGGCGGAAGTGGCATTTCTTTTATTATTCTTTGGAATCTCATAAAATCACCAAACACAACTATTAAATGTAATAGCTGCACACATTAGAAATTCAAGGTTGAAGTAACTAGAATGAAACAGCAGATTTTAAAGGAACAAGACTGTCACTTAGTGTCAATGTTACAATTCCATTTATCAGCTCCATTAACTTAATGGTCAAAAAAAAAAAATTCTCCATACTCTTCTCCCTGGTGCATATTCACTCTCATACACATCTAAACTAATGCTAATAGAGAGTAAAGTGATTCTGTCAGCAATCTTTTATGTAGTTTTAATTGTTTTCCATAACATTCTGTCACTGGGATAAAACTAATGATTTGATACATCTGGGCCAGCCACACAAATGCCAATTTTTACTTTTCTAATTTTCATTCAACCCTTTCTTTCCACTCCTTTAACATAGAGTGCTTTTGTCACTTGAAAGTTGAAATATCAAGAAGTCAGAAACCTCATCAAAGAAAAACAGGTGCTTTACTACTTTTGATTCTACATCTTCCTGTAAACAATTTGAGATGCCTGTTTACCGCTTCGCTCTCCAGCCCTTATTTATATTGCAGACAGCCACACAATAGACTCTCTGGTATTTAATGCTGAAAAGCCCAATTGGTGATGTGTGTAGTAAAATTTTACTGCTTGTCTTAGTAAAAGCAGGGAGCAATTCCTATACCTACTTTGCAGTTGAAAAGTTCAACCTTCGTCTGTTTAGCGAGCTTTAATTCGAGTATAGGTCTCTTTCCACCGAGAGGAGAAATGCTGAGACATCAAGCCCTTTACAGCAATCCCCTGTGCAAGCTGATTTGCCTGCTGATGCTCAAGCATTTTTTTCCCTCCTCTCAGAAATTTTACATTGTTTTATTTATAAAGAACCCTTACGTGATGAATGTGTCAATCATCCACCATTTTCTGGCTTTATCAATTTTTTGTATTAGTTTACAAATATTAAGTATGCCGTTTTATTACCCAGTTATACACTTTTAAAATTACATGAAATCTCTTGAGAGCCCTGTGTTCTATCCAGAACATTTAAATTAAATGTATAAATTAATTTTGACATGTAGTTTATTGCCACAAATCAATGTCACAGATATAGGTACTTGACTATAAAGGTAATTATCTCACCTAATTTCTCTAATGCTCAGCTTTTTAAATATACAAACATACTTCTAAAATATTTAACTAAAGCTATACCCTCTGGATTTTTTGCCTTGTTAGGCATTGATATAAAATGTGCTAAGAATATAAAATGATAGTTTAAAAAAACATTCATATCTTCCTTGGTTTTATTCTTCTAACATTTTTTTTTTTTTTTTGACGGAACTTAGTTTTTCTTGACTCAAGTGTTTGCAAGAAATAGCATAAGAAGAGTGGCCAGAAAAGCATTTTTTTTTTTTTGGCCGCCAGGGATTGAACCTTGGCCGTGGGCGGTGAAAGCGTCGAGTCCTAACCACTGGACTGCCAGGGAATTCCCCAGAAAACCACTTTTATGTCTCCCATCCACTGCTTACAAGTTGTTTAACTTTGACTCAGTCACATAAAACTTTTTTTGGTTACAATTATTTTAACCGTTCCAAGGGGATAATAATAACTGCTTACTTCACAGGGTTGTGTGAAAATAATGAGATAAAACATAATTGCTTTTCTGAAAACCATACAATATCATAACTAAAGTGTAAAATCCCAGGACTAAAATTTATACACAAATTAATTCAAATATATTTTCTCTTAGACATCATTCATATTATGTAAAAATAAAATAAAATCACAACATATATTTGGATGACCGACCCTGAAATGGAACTGTTGGACACAAGTAAGAACATTTCCATGTCTTCTTGAGGGCTAAAGTCTTTTTTTTTTCAAAAATCAAATATTTACTTATAAATATTGTAGATATTACTGGTCTAGTAGATAAGTTTTGCAAATGTTCTTAAGTGAGGAACTGAGATGGTAGGTTTTTAAATGAAATGCTATAGGAAAAGGAAGTTCTTTTTCCGTATGATAAAATTTCTGAGTTTTTATAGGATGTAAAGTAAGCTTTAAAGAATACTGGGTCAGACCTGTCCATTTTCCACACATGCAGACCCTGCCCTCAATTTGAAGTGCATTGCACATCCTGAGGTTCTGCCATTTATATTTTTACTTATCCACTGCATAGCAAGCAGCTGTGTGAGATTTCTACTTCATTTCTACATTTCACTCAAATGCACTTTAACAAATTCAGATAGAAAGTGTGAAGTGTGTCTGGTTTCCATCTTTAGCATCTTCTACCAGGTGCTTTTGAAACTTGCCAAGCGAAATTTTAATCACCTGGCAAAGTATTTGAAATGCAGCACTCACCTGACAAACAGTTATTTAAGATTTATGCTTGCATATTGATTGTGCTCTCTTGTATGCATATCCTTTACTATTTAAATATATTTTCCTATTTTTGATAAAATTTTCTGCTTTAATAATTCTGGGATCAGTAATAATCCTTAGGATTGTATTTATCTTCTCTTTGTGATTAAAAATAATCATTTATATGCAAGTTTATTGTTCAATGTAGAATTTATAGTAGCAATATTAGAAAAAAACCCTGAATATCCCACAAACAAGTATATTTAACTACTGTACAAGCAAACACAAAATAAGCATAAATATGAATATATAATAAAGAAAATAGTTTTGAAAAATATTTAAATAAGATAAATATATTAAAATGAGTAAAATAAACTTGGTAATAAATGAGATATGTGTCCCAGAATTAATTTTGCATATATATCTATAAATATAAATATAGGTATAAATATAATTACTAGAAGGAGATATATTTACATGTTCATATGTTAATGGTATATATTTTCCTGGCTGCTATGACTAGGAGAAATAAAAAAAATTTCCTTTGATTTTGTATGCAATTACCAATATTGCTGTCATAAATATGTATAAGTTTTAAGATTTTAATATAAAATATACTTTTAGACATTTTGGGAAATCAAGTGATATATATGTTCCATAACACAGTCTCACGTGAACAAAGGTATTAGAATTCTGTCAAAAACTTCCTTAATGTACCATGAAATGACAAGTGTCTGCTGTAGATTTGTGACTATTTTTATTCCAAGGTCATTTAGTTAAAAATACAAGCAATGCCTTGGGGGTACTATTCTCAGTATATGCTGTATGTAATGTAATTTCAGGTAATTAAATAAAATAAATAAATTTATAAAAAAAAGAGAAGAATGAGTGTTCTAAAATCCTTTGAGGTTTTCTTGTGCATCAAAACAGGATTCATGTTAGTGTAGTGTATGATTAGCAGTGACCAAATTCTCATTTCTACTCTGGAATTCTGGAAATTGATGCTATGGTCTGATAGGATGTTAGCATGAGGTTTGATGTGACTCAGCCTTGGTTCAAACCACAAGCACACTACTCTAAAACCAGTTGACCTAAAAGTAACTTACTTTCATAGGGATTATACCTTTCTTTGTTACAGTGGAATAATGATACATAGTTATTAAAAACTGAATAAGCTAAAGTCCCTCTGATTTGTAAACCTGGCCTATTACTGAAACAAAGGAAGGTAGAGAAGTCAGAGATCAATGTTTTACTGACTGTGCCATCTTTACAAGTGTCATGCAGGTAGCCTGGGCTCTGTCTCAAACCATCATCAGAAAATAAATACAATTTAAATTGATTTGTAGGTATTTATTTTACCCTGTCATCACCTGAAGAACCATGTCTTAAGTGTGCTCCTCTCTGTTTATGATGGTAATTTGTGCTTTGTGAGTCTCATCATCTCCTTGACTAGATGTTTGAAAATAGTGATTGACTTTCTGGTTTTGTTTCTCATTTACCCCAGTTTCCAGAGTACGTACACTATTTCTATGTTACTTAGTTTTTGTTTTTCTTTTTTTCTAACAGATATAGGAAGAAGCCCTTTCTGTTTATTTGAATTCTGGCTTCAGGTCTGTCAACAAAGAAAATTAAAAGGCTCTCTCCTTGACTGTAGAGACCTATAATAAAATAAGTACTATGCAACTTCATAATGTACAAAAGCCATTTTGCAAAGTCTTCTTGAAGATGTTGAAAGAGACTGGTAAAAAGTAAAATGTCTTTTTAAGTATAGTCTTTTAGCTTAAGTCAGTAAAATTCTGTCTGAATTTAGGCTTTCTTTACCTTACTTCAATACTCTGTAGGCCTTTAAGTCATTCAGCATGTTCAAAATATTTAACAGAATATAAGTAATTTAATGAATGATTGTCAATGAAGGATGAGAACTTACAGATAGTAAGCAGACAGAATAAATATGGCCATCACTGAAATATACATCAAACATTATTCATGGGATAATTGATGTCTTTATATTTAGCAAAATGTTTCTTCTCCTTAAGGCCTCAAAGTAGTATATATTTGAATACATTTGAGTCTCATAGCTAAATGTAAAGTTTACAATGGATAGGTCATTTTATCAAGTTCAAGTGTGATGTCCCTCAATGTGTGAAAAAAATGGAATGTAAATTTTACAAAGTAAGCAATGCCACTTAATTTACCAAATAATAAGTATTTTTTCAGTATTTAAATACTGATGAATCAAAAAGAAACATCTTTTGCCTTTTAAAATCAATTTACAATGTTACCAACTGCCTGTAAACTTATGTTAATGTAACTTAAAACCAAAATGCATGAAAAATAGGGCCTTAAAAGCAAGAAAAATATTTTAAGTAAAATATTTTAATTAAATAAAGGAAATACTAACTATGGTCAAGTAAGATCAAAATCATTATTACTATTTTACAGATGAGCAATGGTAACACAGTATTTCAAAAAGCAGCAAAAATATGAACTATTTAATTCATATGTTTGTTTTTAGAAAGGCAAATATGTAGAGCGTCACAAAAGAGTAGATACTTTGAAATTATTTAAATTATCTAAATATTATATTTGTCATTCAGGTATACTGACATTGTATAGGTAAAAACCTAACCTATTTGACTTTTATTAGGATTTTGACCCCAAAGCATTTTCATATCTTCAAATATTTTAGTCATAATGGGAAAAACAATTCAGACAATGGTGTATGGCTTTTGATGTTAAAATTATATTTCATTCCTGGATAGGAATAGTAAAGATAACACAAGGTTAGGATAATATAAGCAGAGTAATTACAAAGTAGAAACAAAATACTAACATATAATTTTCAGGTTTATATGAGTTCTTCTTCATAGGAGAGAAGACATACTTCATTTTATTGATAAAAATAATTTGATAAAAATAATAATTTGATATAAATCTACAATCTAACTGGGAAAGACCTTCTACCTTCAAAAAAAAGTCTACCACAGTTATCTGTAATGATTAATCTGGTTCTTAATTTATAGTAAACAGACAATTTATGGAATAGAGAAAAACATTAAAACTATTTTAAATTATAAATTACTATAAAACTTAAAATGGTGATGAGACAATCATAATTAACTGACAGTTAATTAATGAGTTAAAGCAATAATGAGTTAAAGCAATCCAAACTACAGAGAATTCTTGGCACTTAAAACTATTATTGTAATCAGGGTGAAATATAGAATATACTAACCTGATAACCAACTACATGATTCGTTAAGAAGTGATTGGCAAGTGTAGGTACAATTTCAAAAGTATAATTTGGTTGATGATTTTGGAAGGAGTTTTGAAGGTGTTTGAATTTACAAATGGATTGAGAACATGTTATTTTTTAAAAAGTTCATGACAGAAAATATGGGAATCACATAGGCTTGTGATAAATTTCCTTGCTTGTAATGAAAACTCACAGGGGTATAAGAATATAGATTAAAAGCTAATGGAAACAAAGTCTCAGATTTCAGTAATTCTTGATCTAATATTGTTTACCTAAGTTATTTTCTTTAATTCAAAAACTCTACTAATACTAATATTGTTGGCACCCTTGTTAAAGAGTAGTTGACCACATACTCATGAGTTTATTTCTGGGCTTTCTATTCTGTTCCATTGGTCTAGGTTTCTGTTTTTATACCAGTACCATAGTATTTTGATTACTGTACCTTTGTAAGAGAGTGTTATAAATTTGTCAAATTAACACTAAGTGGAGCACAGGGTTCCAGAGAAGGAGCCGTGGTTCGACAACAGACCACAGGAGGAAGTGAAATAGAGAAGTACCTCACTCACCTCCAGGGGCTGCACTGGGAGGTCAAGGCAGAGTGCAGACCTGGGGCATGTGACTTGATTAGTGTCTATGGGTAGAGTGCTTCGGGGTTCCCCTGCTAAGGCCAGATTGGTCAATTCAAACCAAAGAGCAGGGTTTTGGTAAGACCAATGGGGGTCTTATCTAAAGAGCACATAAAGGGAAGGCTCTGAGAAGCAGGGGTTATTGTTGATCAGAAGGATTGCTGGGATGTCATATCAGGAACTTAACATTTGCTTGTGACTCTGCAGGCTGCTACCTAGGTAATGTGCTTGCAGAAGGGGGCTAGTGCCAGTTTAAGGTCACTGCAGGCTGCTTGGCCAAACAAAATGGATGCCAAGGCAGCTACCATGTTGTTGCTTAGCTAAAGTCTGGACATGTAGTTTGAAATCAGGAGGTGTGATGTCTCCAGCTTTGTTCTTCTTTCTCAAGATTGCTTGGTTTTATGGTTATATAAAACCTTTAGGATTGTTTTTCTATTTCTGTGAAAAATGCCATTGGAATTTTGATAAGGATTACATTGAATCTGTACATTGCTTTGGGTACTGTGGGCATTTTCACAATGTTAATTCTTCTAATCCATGAACGCGGGATATCTTTCCATTTTTTTGTGTCTTCAATTTCTCTCATCAAAATCTTGTAGCTTTCAGTGTATAGATATTTCACCTCCTTGGTTAAATTTATTCCTAAGTATTTTATTCTTTTTTGCTGCTATTATAAATGACATCGTTTGCTTAATTTCTTTTTGATAGCTCATTGTAGGTGTGTAGAAATGTGGCTGATGTTTTTGTATGTTAGTTTTGTATCCTGCAACTTTACCAAATTCATTTTTTAGTTCTAACAGTGTGTGTGTGTATGTGTGTGTGTGTTTGTGTGTGTGTGTGTTTAGTCTTTAGGGTTTTCAATATACCTAATCTACAAACAGGGACTATTTAACTTCTTCCTTTCCAATTTAGAATACACAAGGAGGAAATGATGGTCTCTTCAATAATTGGTGTTGGGAAACCTGAATATTCACACACACAAAATAATGAAATTGGACCCTTATCTTACAACATACACAAAACTAAACTCTAAATGGATTAAAGACTTAAATGTAAAATCTGAAATCATAAAACTCTTAGAAGAAAACATGGAGAAAAATCTCCTTGATTTTGGTCTTAGTAATGATTTTTGGATATGACATTAGAAACACAGGCAGCAAAAGCAAAAATAAACAAATGAGACTACATCAAACTAAGAGGCTTCTGTACAGCAAAGGAAACAATCAACAAAAAATGAAAAAGCAACATATGTATTGGGAGAAAACATTTGCAAACCATATATCTGATAAAGGTTAATAGGTAAAATATGTAAGTAACTCATACAACTCAATAGCAAAACCACAAATAATCCGATTTTTAAAGGGCAAAGGACCCAAATAGACATTTTTCCAAAGACATAGAAATGGCCAAGAGGTATATGAAAAGGTGCTCACCATCACTAATCATCAGGGAAATGCAAGTCAAAGCACAATCCTAACACCTGTTATGATAGCTATTATCAGGAAGACAAGAGATAACAAGCGTGGATGAGGGTATGGAGATAAGGAACCCTGCACTCTGTTGATGTGAATGTAAATTGATACAGCCACTATAGAATACAGTATGGAGATGTCTTAAAAAGTAAAAGTAAAATGACCATATGATCCAGCAATCCTACTTCTGGGTATATATCCAAAAGAAATGAAATCTAGATATCCAAGATATGTCTATATACTTCCATATTCATTGCTGTATTAATCACAGTAGTCAAGATATGGACACAAGTGTCCAACAACAGATGAATGGTTAAGGAAAACGTAGTATACATATATACAATGGAATATTATTCAGCCATGAAAAACATATTCTGCCATTTACAACAATGTGGATGAACCTGGAGGACATTATGCTAAGTGAAATAAGGAAGACAGAGAAAGACAAATACTGTGTGATCTCACTTATGTGTGGAATCTAAAGAAGCTAAACTCATACAATTGTGGTTGCCAGAAACTGGTGGATGGAGGAAATGTGGAAATGTTGGTCAAAGGGTACAAACTCTCAGTATGAGGTGAATAAGTTCAGGGGGTTTAATGTACAGCATGGTGACTATAGTTCATAATACTATATTGTATACTTGAAATCTGCTGAGAGAGTAGATCTTGAGTATTCTCACCACACACAAACACACACACACACGCGCGCGCGCAAAGAATAGTAACTGTGAGGTGAAAGATGTGTTAACTATGTTGACTGTGGCGATCATTCCATGATGTGTACATATTATATCATGTTATTCACCTTAAATATATAAAATTTTTTTTGTCAATTTTACCTCAATAAAGCCAGAAAAAAGAAAGAAACTCTACTAATAGAAACACAGGCTATGACAATGTATTTAAATGATGTACATGTATGTGTTTGTGTGTGTGTATGTATGTATGCACATATGTATGTGTGTTTCCTTGGATACACTTAAGTATCCAAGGAAACATCTAAATATATCTTTAATTCTTAGCTTGCCGTTGTTCTTCTTTTCCTCCATATGCTTTTTAATCAGCATTAATTTATTTTATTCCACAACTTTCTTCTTGCATTTCCCTACTTTACTAATTATGTGTTTATATAATAAAATTAATATCTTGGGCTTCCCTGGTGGCGCAGCGGTTGCGTGTCCGTCCGCCTGCCGATGCAGGGGAACCGGGTTCGTGCCCCGGTCCGGGAGGATCCCACATGCCGTGGAGCGGCTGGGCCCGTGAGCCATGGCCGCTGAGCCTGCGCGTCCGGAGCCTGTCCTCCGCAACGGGAGAGGCCACAGCAGAGGGAGGCCCGCATACCACAAAAAAAAAAAAAAAAAATATCTTAAGTGTGTGTGTGTGCTACAGACAAAAAAACCAAAACTACAAAGTGGTTTCACTAAAAATAAACATTGATATTTTAAAAAATAAGTTTTATAATGTATAACCCTAAGATAAACTACCAGTCCATCAGAAAAATTGAAAAGAAAGTATTTCTATTAAAATTATCCTGAACCTCTAAATATTAAAACGTATAAAAGTCAAATTTCAAAAAACACTTTTTATGGATATGATAATTGTGACCTGACTGTACTGGCAAAGAGACAACAGTGTATTAATTGTATAAAAACAGGGCACTTCTAAATTTGCTTTACTCATTAATTTAAATTTGCATTAAGCAATTTACATGTATGCCATTTTCACACTTCTATTTCCATGCTTTAATTAGCTTAATTTATCTGAAATCTCTAGATAGGTCACAGCTCTCAAGTACAATAAAATAGAGTAAAATGGGATTAATAGAAATTCATAAATTATCAATGTTCTTTGGAGTAATACATATATAATTTATTTCTTGTTGATACACAGCACATTTTGTAACATCAAGTAAATAGAAAAACCAATAGTGTTACATATAATACCCTTCTTAGCAAGATAATGGCATTACTTCAGAAAAAAAAAAATCTGAGAATTCAGGGATGTGGCCAGTACATGACATGTCATGTTTTACTAGAACACTGTTTAACTAGTATGGCCTTTTGGATCACACTAATTAAAATCAATCCTCCTTACTGCCAGTTCTCCCTTCTGCCTTCCCTACATTGTTTTTATAGCATGCATCATCATCTGTGACACAGCAGTTTTTAAAAAAATTTTTATTGGAGTATAGTTGCTTTACAATGTTGTGTTAGTTTCTGCTGGTATAGCATAGTGAATCAGCTATACATACACATATATCCCCTCTTTTTTGGATTTGCTTCCCATTTAGGTCACCGCAGAGCATTGAGTATAGTTCCCTGTGCTATATAGGAGGTTCTCATTAGTTGTCTATTTTATACGTAGTATCAATAGTATATATATGTTTATACCCATTTCCCAATTCATCCCCCTGCCCTGGTGTCCATACGTTTGTTCTCTACGTCTGTGTCTCTATTTCTGCTTTGCCAATAAGACCATCTATACCATTTTTCTAGATTCCACATATATGCATTAATATACAATATTTGTTTTTCTCTTTCTGACTTACATCACTCTATGACAGTCTCTAGGTCCATCCATGTCTCTACTAATGACCCAATTTCATTCATTTTTATGGCCGAGTAATATTCCATTGTATATATGTACCACATCTTCTTTATCCGTTCCTCTGTCAGTGGGCATTTAGGTTGCGTCCATGACCTGGCTATTGTAAATAGTGCTGCAGTGAACATTGGGGTGCATGTGTCTTTTTGAATTATGGTTTTCTCTGGGTATGTGCCCAGTAGTGGGATGGCTGGGTCATATGGTAGTTCTATTTGTAGTTTTTTAAGGAGCCTCCATACTGTTCTCCATAGTGGCGGAACAAATTTCCTTCCCACCAACAGTGCAAGAAGGTTCCCTTTTCTCCACACCCTCTCCAGCATTCGTTGTTTGTAGATTTTCTGATGATGGCCATTCTGACCAGAGTGAAGTGAAACCTCCCTGTGGTTTTGATTTGCTTTTCTCTAATGATTAGTGATGTTGAGCATCCTTATGTCTTCTTGGTAGAAATGTCTATTTACGTAATTGTTTATGCGTTTTTCTTTGTCTCCCCTCCTCCTCACACTCATGCTGACAAGGACGGGGTTTCATCCTTGTTCACTACTGTATCCCTGGGGCTAAGAACAAGGCCTGACACAAACAGCACTCAAAGATATTTGTTGAAATGTATCCACTAGTTGTTGTATGCCTTTTGTGTTTTTCTGAGGCTACTGTTTGAAACAGACACAGTGGGTCTCAATGAGAAATGTGAATTTATGGCTGGTGTCACCCAACCCAGCCGCTAGGCAGAGGAGAGCACAGGAAACTAACCTGCCTGCGTTCAGGTTCCAGGAGACATGCCTTCCCCAGGTGAGCAGGAAAAAGGGAGAAGCACGGTCACTCTGGCGGTCCGACCATTGTTTTCCCAGCTTGCCCCCTCCTGATCGTCCCCCACAGCAGCTGCCTGCTCAGAACGATGGCGGGACCAAGTGTGGTCCAGGGTCAGCCTCCCAGAGATGGGAGGCCAGGGAACCTCGTCCCTATCACGGGATCCAGGGCAAATAACAGACACTGGCCCAGCACATCTGGGATCTGAGCTGGGCTCAGAGTCCATTTCCAAGGACAATCTATGTGCGACGCAGGGGTCAACCGGGACTCACCCGTGGGTGTGTCTCCCTCCAGGGAGCTGTTGCCCGAGTTGAATGCAGGATGGTGGAAAAGGTCCTCTCATCCCCCACCAGGCACCTGCGCAGGGAACCCGCCAGCACCAGGACCAGCTTCCTCGCGGAAGCACCACACTCCATGGCCTTAAGCACAACACGGCGGGGCAACGCGGATGCCTGCCTACAGGGGTCCGTAAGGACATAATGCCGCCAGTGAGCGTGCCCTGTGAAGTCAGAGGTCATGACGTGGCCTGGGGCAGCAGAGGATGTGACCTGTGATGTCGAGGGATGTGACCTGTGACATCAGAGGATGCACTGGACTCTCAGCCTCCCACGTTCCAGCCGCTATGGAGATGGAGCAGCTGGAGAGTCCATGCGGACCCAGCTAGTTGCCTGGGAAAGGGTCACATCCTCCTTGGGGCTGGGAGCCGCCGCTACTGGGGGATCGCAGGCACCCTGGCCCCCATCACTTGCAGGCCCCAGGCCAACAGGGGTCCCATCTGGTGGTCCAGCTGAGGTCCGTGTGCAGAACAGTGAGGGTGGTGGGAAGCGGTGGACGCCTGGGCTCGGAGTTTAGGGGAGGGCTAAGGAAACCCACCAGGAACGCCACACCCCAGTGTCCTTTCTCTATTTAAAGTCAACTAAAAGGACATCTGCAAGTTTCTTTTCAACCCTCAAGTCCCCAAGGCCAATGCTCAGCCCTCCCCACTTTTCTGTTATCAACTCTTTAGGAAAATTTTTATTTTGAAAATTTTTTTTTGTGACAAAACATACGTAACATAAAATTTACCATTTTAACCATTAAAAAAAATTGTTGAAGTAATAACCACTGTTAACACGTCATTAAAAAATTAAGTTAAAGTTACTAAAGTGGGGAAAACTTACACGATAAAAGACTTTAAGTGATCTGCAACAAACGAAAACCGTTTCTAAGGAGTTTACACTTGTTCTGTTCATTCTTAAATCATTGCTTTTGGTTACTAAATTAAAGGCCTGTATCTGCTATTTAAAGAATGATATAGGGCTTCCCTGGTGGCGCAGTGGTTGCGCGTCCGCCTGCCGATGCAGGGGAACCGGGTTCGCGCCCCGGTCCGGGAGGATCCCACATGCCGCGGAGCCGCTGGGCCCGTGAGCCATGGCCGCTGGGCCTGCGCGTCCGGAGCCTGTGCTCCGCGATGGGAGAGGCCACAACAGTGAGAGGCCCACGTACCACAAAAAAAAAAAAAAAAAAAAAAAAAGAATGATATATATGTATAGATCAAAGAAACAGAAAATGTGTGTCATTCAGAATTATTTTATTTGCAAGTTACTACAAGTTTGCAAATATACTTACAAAAACCCAGTTTAACCAGCTTAAAGCATAATAACAGTGATTGATTGGCTTACACAAATAGAAAACCAAAAGTTAAGTCGGGTAAGAAGTTACCTGGCTGAAGATTTTATAAAAGGCATAGTTTCTTTCCAGTTTTCCTCTCTGCCTTTCACAATGATTGCTTCAGCAGTTAGCTGCTAAGAGCTTCTGTGGGCTAAAACTTTCTTGCTCAGGTCCAGTGGGAAGAGAATATTTCACCAGGGAGGAGAGTGAAGAATTTTCTCTCCCAGATTCCCACTAAACATCTTCAAAATTAGCCGTGGCTGAATTGGGTTATATGACAGTCCCTGAGGCCAAGTGTTTAATTGAGACCTTGGCATTGACTCTGAGATTGGAATGAATGTCACTGAAATAGCTTTGTTTCAAACAAGAGAGGAGAGATTCCCCAAGGGATATCCCCAAGGTACAGTTAGCCTGGCAGATGTGGGATGAATGCTAGACAGCAAAATTATATGCCTGCTACAAAGGTTTAGTCTCTTTTGGGTACTTTGGCAGTTCCCTTGTAAGTTACTTGTTGTTTTTCCCCTGTTGCTTTCAATAATTTTTCTTTGTCTTTAATTTTTGTCAATTTGATTAGTATGTGTCTCAGCGTGTTTCTCCTTGGGTTTATCCTGCTTGGGACTCTCTATGCTTCCTGGACTTGGGTGGCTATTTCCTTTCCCATGTTAGGGAAGTTTTTGACTATAATCTCTTCAAATATTTTCTTGGGTCCCTTCTCTCTCTCTTCTCCTTCTGGGACCCTTATAATGTGAATGTTAGTGCATTTGATGTTGCCCCAGAGGCCTCTTTGGCTGTCTTCATTTCTTTTCATTCTTTTTTCTTTATTCTGTTCCATGGCAATGAATTCCACCAGTCTGTCTTCCAGGTCACTTATCTGTTCTTCAGCCTCAGTTATTCTGCTATTGATTCCTTCTAGTGTGTTTTTCATTTCAGTTATTGTAATGTTCATCTCTGTTTTTTTGTTCTTTAATTCTTCTAGGTGTTTGTTAAACATTTCTTGCATCTTTGATCTTTGCCTCCATTCTTTTTCCGAGGTCATGGATCATCTTCATTATCATTATTCTGCATTCTTTTTCTGGAAGGTTGCCTATCTCCACGTCATTTAGTTGTTTTTCTGGGGTTTTATCTTGTTCCTTCATCTGGTACATAGTCCTCTGCCTTTTCATTTTGTCTGTCTTTCTGTGAATGTGGCTTTCGTTCCACAGGCTGCAGGATTGTAGTTCTTCTTGCTTCTGCTGTCTGCCCTCTGGTGGTATCTAAGAGGCTTGTGCAAGCTTCCTGATGGGAAGGACTGGTGGTGGGTAGAGCCAGGTGTTGGTCTGGTGGGCTGAGCTCAGTAAAACTTTAATCTGCTTGTCTGCTGATGGGTTGGGCTGGGTTCCCTCCCTGTTGGTTGTTTGGCCTGAGGCAACCCAGCCATGGAGCCTGCCTGGCTCTTTGGTGGGGCTAATGGTGGACTCTGGGAGCGTTCATGCCTAGGAGTACTTACCGGAACTTCTGCTGCCAGTGTCCTTGTCCCCACGTGAGCCACAGCCACCCCCCGCCTCTGCAGGCGACCCTCCAACACTGGCAGGTAGGTCTGGTTCAGTCTCCCCTGGGATCACTGCTCCTTCCCCTGGGTCCCGATGCACACACTGCTTTGTGTGTGCCCTCCAAGAGTGGAGTCTCTGTTTCCCCCTGTCCTGTCAAAGTCCTGCAGTCAAATCCCACTAGGCTTCAAAGTCTGATTCTCTGGGAATTCCTTCTCCCATTTCCAGACCCCCAGGTTTGGAAGCCTGACGTGTGGCTCAGAACCTTCACTCCAGTGGGCGGACTTCTGTGGTATAATTGTTCTCCAGTTTGTGAGTCACCCACCCAGCAGTTATTAGATTTGATTTTATTATGATTGTGCCCCTCCTACCGTCTCATTGCAGCCTGTCTTTTGTCTTTGGATGTGGGGTATCTTTTGGTGAGTTCCCGTGTCTTCCTGTTGATGATTGTTCAGCAGTTAGTTGTGATTCAATTTTGATATATTTAATTTTTCATTCTGTGGTTTTCTAGAAAATCATAGGGAATCATATCTTTTGATTAGAATTTATGTATTTTTATTTATAATATTTTCTCTCTTTTAGGACTGGTGCACAGGAGAACAGACATTTTTCAAGTTAGAATTAGACCTCTTAAAATATATTTATTTTTCAGTTTAGGATCCTTTACTGGTCTTCACTAGAAGTGACAGAATTCTTTCCTAATGACCTGAGAACTTCATCTGCTGGCACTCATGAGGGGTTGATCCTTATGTGGGCTGGCAGTGTCTGACTGCTAAACCAGCTGGCACCCACTGAGACGTGACTAAGGCCACTTCCAGTGGCCTGACAATCAGATTTTGCCTTTCCCCGCTGTCACTCATGACAAATTGAGTTTCTTCCTGAGTTTACCAGGTGAAGAAATGACACCTAATAATACAGTGAGAGTAATCTCACTGTATTGTCACCTGCCTATGTAGCTAGCACTGCAGATAGAGACCTTTCCTGACTGCAGGTTTCTGGGCTTTCTGACCTGAACAAGCAGGACAAAGTGCAGAAATCCAGAATGTACCAGACTGTGACTCAGAATGAGAATGTGTAGCCATCTTTCAGAGGAGACCTTCTGGGCTCCTAAATGGAGATGTTTTTAGGGTTGTCTGTACTTAGTATGTGTACAGGGACTTGGGTCACAGATAAGAATGAAGCCCCTCTTGGTCCCCATGGATTCCATTACAATCAGAATGACACAGCAGGAATATTTGTAGAGAAGTGTAAATAGTCCTTCATACTAGAAATTTGTCTTAAGCAACGTTTGTTGCTCTTGAATACCACAGGGAGAGACATCAGCAGGTTAAACCTACAGTCTGTTCTTTACTCTGTGCCATGCATAAATTTATCCTGTCAGAAAAAAAATCTTTAAAATTAATAGCACGACCTATCATTTAAATTAAGAGAACGCTTTAACAATCCTTGCAATATAGACCACTTTTTTTCCCGATTAGCTAAAAGAGGAAAAATTTGTCTGGCTGATTGGTTCATTAACTGCCTCATAATTGGCTTTTCAAAGAACTTGGTTGTCCTAGATCTCTATAGATATTTATCAGGTTTTTACATATTACTATCACTTTCTGTGCTTCTGTACCCTTAGAGGTAGCCAGGGGTAATTTTATATTTGAGAACTGAATTCCCTCTAACCAAACCAGTTAAAATTATAAAGAAATTCTCTAGGCCAGTATAAAGGCATCCAGTTCGATACATTTATTTTTTTCCCTTTTGTCGGGAAAAGCAGTCTGTGACTACTCTGGTCCTAGTTCAAAAGAGTAAGCAGAAACCCCAGATTTTTTTGATTTGGGGAGATTTCAGTCATAATTCCAATTCCGTTCCTCAGCATGTGTTTACGCCTTTGTATACTACTTGACAATTTTGAGATTTCAGTTAGTGTTGTAATCATTTCATTAATATTTTCTGTACTCAGTTTCATTCAAAGTTCTCCATAACTGTAATTTTTCTCTAATTCATTTATATTATTGTATACTTTTCATTTCTCTATTTTCCTTGATGTCGTTTATCTGTTTTGTAGTTGATTTAAAAGATCCACCATTGTTTTGTATCTTTTGATAGCTTCATTTTTTTGCCATTAATTTCCACTTTCATCTGTATTAATTCTATCTGCTTTCTTTCATCTTGTTGTATTCTTCATCTTCTGTCTTGTTAAATAAAATTAAATGTTTAAATTATTTAATTTTGGGCTTTATTCATAAGTCCAATAGTCTATTTATAAGAACATAATTGCTATGTGTTAGAAACTATATAAAATTCAATTAATTAAAAGTAAAAAAATTAGTTGAGACATAATTGAATAAATAAAAAATTGAATATCACTTTTTCTTCCTTAAATCGCATATCCAGAAATTAAGAATATTATTTGGTGCTTATTTTGCATATACATACATATATGTATAAATAAATTAGATACCTAAATTTGTACAATTTCTGATATAATAATAGCTGATATTTTGTAGTGCTTACTGTTGTTTTTTTTAAATTAATTAATTTATTTATTTTTGGCTGCATTGGGTCTTTCTTGCTGCGTTCAGGCTTTCTCTAGCTGCAGAGAGCAGGGGCGACTCTGTTGCGGTGCACGGGCTTCTCATTGAGGTGGCTTCTCTTGTGCAGCACAGGCTCTAGGTGCACAGACTTCAGTAGTTGTGGCTCGCAGGCTCTAGAGCACAGGCTCAGCGGTTGTGGCGCACGGGCTTAGTTGCTCCAAGGCATGTGGGATTTTCCTGGACCAGGGCTTGAACCTGTGTCCCCTGCATTGGCAGGTGGTTTCTTAACCACTGCACTACCAGGGCAGCCCACTTACTGTGTTTTTATGTTACTATTTTTTAAAAAATTTTATTATATTTGAGACTCCTATTTTTTTAAAATAAATTTATTTATTTATTTGTTTTATTTTTGGCTGTGTTGGGTCTTCATTGCTGTGCACGGGCTTTCTCCAGTTGCAAAGAGCAGGGGCTGCGTTCGTTGCGGTGTACAGGGTTCTCATTGCAGTGGCTTCTCTTATTGCAGAGCATGGGCTCTAGGCGTGGGCTTCAGTAGTTGTGGCGCATGGGCTAAGTTGCTCTGTGGCATGTGGGATCTTCTTGGACCAGGGATCTATCCCGTGTCCCCTGCATTGACAGGTGGATTCTTAACCACTGCGCCACTAGGGAAGTCCCTGGGACTCCTATTTAATGTGGATCTATAAAGATCAGCCTCATTAATTTGCTTGTATATGTACTAACATGTCATATTTGTGAATGTTTAGGTTGTTTCAGTTATTTTGTCATTGCAAAAATGTTTCAATAAATATTCTCAAACTTCATACAGTATTTTATATCTGCCCTGTCAGATATGGTAGCCACTGGCACATGTAGCATTTTAAATTTAAATATGTTTCTTATAAAATAAAACTAAGAGTTCAGGTTCTCAGCATAGTAGCTAAGTTTCAAGTGCTCAGTAATCACATCTTGCTAGAGGCCATGATATCAGACAGAAAAGACATAAAACATTTCCACCAACTGAAAGTTCTGTTGGCCAGTTCTGACTACACATTCTAGCAGGTATTAATATTGGAAAGGTTTTGAGAACCAAGGTTTCATGTTTAAGTGTTTATACATTTGAAATTTGCATGCAGCCAAATATAGATGATTGTAGAATTTAGCTGTCACACTACAATGCATGAAATTATCTGATTTTCCATGTTTCATCAACAGTGGATATTACCTTTTAAAAACATTTTTTCTCAAAATAGGAAAAATAGTTTCTTGTTACTATTATAGTTTTTATTAATGTGATTATCAGTGAGTTCATCACTCATATTTGTTGAAATTTGCATTTCTGATTCTTTAAATTTCTTATCTCTTTAAATATTCTGTTGAATATCTTTTTATACACAGAGATTAATAAATTATGAGGCATGCATTTACCTTTTTGATTCTAGTCACATCTGTGTACATTTTCAGTATTTTTATCTAGAACCAGCAGTAAGTTTATTTGTTATTATGCCATTCCTCAGTTTCCCTTGCTTCACCGTATTTTTTTCATAGTACCCATGTTTTTGCTTTTCTTCACATTCATCCTCTATATGGGAAGATCTATACGGCTCTTGTCTTAATAGGTAAGATGAAGGAATTGACCTTGAATTTCACTTCCTGTTAACTGGCACCATTTCCAGATTCTATTTTCAAATCTGTAACAGAAGGGAAGGTTGATGTGCAGTTCCTAGTCTAATTCCCTATTTCTGGCAATTCTTCATCTTCTGGCCCTGCTCTACTTTGATTAAGTGTTTTTCCGATCATTGTTTCCAGGTTTTCTGGTATCAAGCCAAAGAACAGAGCCAATGTTGTACACTGAGGACTGCACTCGTCAGCCAACATTGCGACCAGGTAATGTTTTCTTTGCCCTTAACAGCAATTTACCTGTGCGAGGTACCACTCTCCTCACAATGCACTTTGCCGTCACCTGTTTTTTCCTATGTTCTTCCAGTTATTAGCAGTGACTTGAAATCTCCGTCTCAGGGAACAGCTACAAACCAGTGTTTCAGAGAGGGTCTCCTCTTGTCAGAGAGTCTGTGTCTCAGTTAGTTGATCAATGGTGGTAGAATTATGAAACAGCTTAACACTTCTAAAATAGGCTTTTAGAAGATTAGGGATTTAACCTGTGTGTTAAAGCCTGGCTCTATGTCTTTCTGCTTTTCCTCCATCTAACTCTGACTATCTCATATTAGTGTCAATTCATACAAGATACCAATATTAGGTTATCTGTCAGAATTACTATAGAAGGCTGCTAAGGGTTTTAAAAATATTTCACTGTCTCTCCATCAGTATTTAATGAATAGTTGTGGAAGGCTCCCTTGGGGCCTGCAAACCAGCTGTCATTTTGAACCAGAAACCTCTGGTCATAAAATTTCAAAAATAATATCTTTTAATATAGCTGAAAGTAAATTCTTAGTACTGAAGCTGTTCTGTGTGGCAGAGATTCATTTTAAAATGCATTTGATGTGTCAAAATTCCTCTTCAATTACGTAAGTCGAGGGATTGAAGTACGTTAATTTCAAGGATTCCTGTAAAAAAGAGCCAAATGAGAGAATTCCTTAGTGAAAAAAGCAAGTTTCTAAGAACATCTCTTTTAAAAACTAAGTGAATGTAGTGGGACATGCATATACTCTATAGATGCTCCTTACATTTTTTTAAATAAAATATTTTAAATACAATGTCTCACATTATTATCTGCACATAATCTTTTATGGTACCAAAATTATTAATCAATTGATGGCTCAGTTTCAAACTACAATCCTCTACTTGCTGAAATAGTCTGTGTTTAAGGAACTCAACAATAAACAGAAGTCACGTATTTTATTGCCCTGTAGAATATATTTTAAAAATTCTCAGGTGTGTTGTGCAAATCTGCTTTTCAAAAGCAATTTTAACAGTAAGCAAAGTGTATTGTTTCGAGGAGAAAAAGAACATAGCTCTCTGCTTCAGAACATGGTTTATGAAGTATAAGGTTTTTTCCTCCGTAAAAATAGCATCAGCCTTTCTTGTGCAAAATGTCTAGATGTTGCAGCCCTGAAAAAAATCAAGAATACAACTCTTCTGATAGAAAATACTCGTTCTGTTTTTCACTACAGTGACAATGGCAAATGACTGAGGGAAACTGCCATCTCTTATAGTCAAACTGTTCTTCCATATTTTTGTACTTAGAATATGATATGTTTATAATTCATATTAAGTTGTACTTTTTAATAAAAATGATAGCAGTATATAAAATTAACATGTGGTAGAAAATAATTATAGCTCTCATATTTTTATCGTGTTATCTGTGCCAGAAACTGTAGGAAGAAATCTTAATAAATTATCTTACATATTTTTTTCAAACATCCTGCAGAGGAAAAGATTTATAGCCCTGTTTTGTTTTTTGTTTTTTTGGATGTGGTATCTTTGTGTCAGATAACTGTTGAGTGACTTATCAGGACCACAGAATAATGGACTATATTCCATAAGCTTAGTCCTCAAAAGGCATTGGCTGTTTGAATCCCTAAGTCCCTTAAAAAACTTATAGACACACTATAAAAGATATATGAAATAACTGTTAAAAATAAAAGTCTAGTTCACAGTGATTTACTCTATATCAGATGTTTTTTACAGAAAATTTTGTAGTTTTATTCTTCAATATTATGCAAATTTTCAAAGTTCCCTTTTCTTTGTACTTAGATGCTTATGTATGCAATTTGATCATTTGTCTTCTGGAATAAGTAAATATTATGGAAAATTTCCAGAGTCAGTGGTGAAATTGTGACATTAGTCTGTATAAAATAATGGTTTCTACTTGGGTTAATAATTGCATGGGTCAACTCCAGTGATATGTAAACCTATAATTTTATGTCTAAAAATTAGTTATGGATATCATTCAGGTTTACAGTCCAACAGGGGACGTTTAGAGTTGTGACTCCAAATCAGCCAACAAGCTATCAAAAGTAGATATCTTTAAGTATGGTTGTATTTCAACACATTTCTCATTATGTGGTCTATAATACAATGATACTTATAGATTTTTTAAAAAAGAATTTTACTCAAAATAATAAGTTCCATTTATTGAGTTTTTTGTTCTCGGTGCTGATCAAGTTTCTCTAGTTTAACAACTGTATATACAATTTTATGCAAATGAGGAACATTACAAATTACTTTGTGTAATGGTAGCTTCTATAGGATGTTAACCTGGAAATCTCAGTGTGTTAACATAAGAAATGTTTATTTTTAGCATATGTGATGCAATGATAATTTTTTTTCCTTCACTTAATTAAATCCACAATTTTTTTTTTTAAACCTATAAGGTATACTTTATGGCTCTCTGTTGACTCCATTTACACGTTCTTCCCTATCTAGATTCACTTTCAATATGCACTTCCACATTTTCTTCTAGCCCGGCAGGAGGTAATATCCCAAACCTGGATCAATGCAGTTTTCTGCCTTTAAAAACACACACATAGATGCGCGCGCGCGCGCGCACACACACACACACACACACACACACACACACACACACACACACACACAAGTTGATGAGTGCTGAAGAAAATAATGCAGTAATGCACCAGCACAGGTTTTAGTCATACATTCTTAGTACATCATGAAAGGGGTTCTTAATGCTTTCTAACACTGCAGTTGTTCCCTAATTAGCTCTTTACAATATTCACCACAATAGATGTTTCAAATTCCTCAATTCCCTTGAAATTTTTAACCTGGTTACCTAGGATAAAATATGGAGATAGAGATAGACAGATAGGCATCTCAATTTTCCATTTAAAAATCTTAAAAACCTATTGCTTGAAAACCCTTAGTAATTGCAAAAGATAATGGCAGCTATTTTATGATAAAGCCTTCTGTATAATGTTGAAATATGTCAACCTTTCTGGCTTAGTTTAGCCAAACCTTGTGAAAATGAAGAACATGAAACAATATGTCACTATTTATTGAGAATTTATTCTTAAACAGATATTGTTATAGATACCGTAAGTATATTAATGACTATAATTCAAAAATATTTTGAAATAAATGCTATTATTACATGCATTTGATAAATTTGGAAACATAATGGATAAGTTAATCAAGGTCACACAACCAGGAAGTGGTGACAAAGATTCAAATCTGGCCCTAGAGATCACACTCTTAACTGCTATACAAATAGATTTTTCTTATCTTTTGGCTTTCCTGTCTTTGTTTTTTGACTCTGTGGACTTTGATGCTCTTTTCTTAAACTAAACAATACTTATGAAAATATTCATTTAAGGTACTTTTAAGTGTATTGAGGAATACATGGCTACATTAATTTAAAAAGGAGATCAATAAGCACAGTCTTATTGAATGTTGGTATATAGCTAGTATAAGGCTTATTTTTAATTTTCAGCAACACCTTTAAAGACCATACTGGCTTGAGCTTTTCTGATAAAAATATTTATTTCTCTTCTATCAACATCAAATTCTCTCTTTCCGTAGCACAAGTTTTCTATTTAATTATTTAATTATTTTCTGTGTTTTAATTTTGGCACATCATACAATTAATATTCCCTAAGTTCATAATCACTTCTCACACTAAATATCTTAATTTGTGTTCTCCCATGTCACAGAATGACCTTTGCACATCTAAATCAAACTTTCCTTTACTGCTAGATCGAATATGACCTCCTATATGAAATATTATGCATGTGTTCATCTTATTTGTATCTTGTCTCTCAAACATTAAGGCACTTTAAGTCACCTCATTCAGATTAATATTTGTATTATCAGTTACTTTGATACTTTTATATTTCAAATAAAAAACTACTTAGCTCAAACTCTGATTTCTGTATCTCAATTACATATCTCAACATTTTATTCCTATTTAGTACATTAATTTTTACTCTTTTAAAAACAAACTTCTGTATAGCATTCTATCATATTAACATATCAGAAGTCAGAGAATATTTTATATCAGAAGTTAGAGAATAATTTATATGTAAATTCAGAGCCTCATATATAAATCAGCATAGTACTAGTATTCAGCAAATGTATTCATTGATTATTAATTGTTATATTTAACTGCAATAAATATATATACATTTTGGATGCACATATTAGCTTTCACTATTTCTAAAGAAGTGTGTTTAATATAAAATGAGACTACCAGAATATTGATGTAATCAGTATTCCTTCAATGTACTTCACAAATTATGAGCATTTCTTTATTTTTCTTTTCTTTTTATTCTTTACTTTTTACATCTGACTTGCACCATGCTGGGAAATTCACCTGATATTAATGTTAATTCATTTTTCAAGGTTAAGAGAAGTAATAGCTTTCGTTATCTGTAGTAATCATATAAATGCATTAAAGCACATAAAGAACACAAAAACTAAAATTTCTTATGAATGTCTTTTTTATTAAAAGCTTAGACTATTAAAAAAATAAATATCTGAATTAATAGAAGTCAGTGAAACTCTACTCTGTGATTTTACCATTGTTAAGCTCCTTTCCGTCACATATACAAGCCAACTATAAAAATGACAAAAGATGAAATGCTTTGTTTAGAAATCTGATGACATGTTTCCATTATTGAGGTCATACAGAAGAGGTGTTTTGGCTGTCTGCCAGTGCCATGTGGGTACTTAATTCCGTTTTTATTTGGATCTCTGTGACCTAGCCTTCACAGCTACATCAATGATAAACGAACATCTCATTTTAGTAACATATACTATAGTAACTGGTATCTGCAGTTTGGCACATTGCTAATTAAATATTGATTTGTTGAATGAACTCTAAGCCTTCAGTATTTTTCTAATTAGAATAATGACTTGTCCATATGCTCGCAGTTATGTTTCTCTCTAAAAAGTAAAAGACACATAGAAGTAGTTCAAAAGTGTAAATTATTAAGCATATTGTACTTCAAGGTATGGTTAATAAATTAGACATATTGTAATAGGTTCAGGCAAATTGCTTTTATTGCTTATTATAAAGAAAGATTTCATGCTTCTAATCCAGTTTGGTAATGGGAAAATGCAGCATTGAATAGTAGTGGTACTGCATTAGGATAATAATTTACTCAGGAGATTTTACTCCATTCTGAGTGAGAAGCTATCCAATTGGATTACTGTAGGTCATATTAAAATTGAAAAGCCTTAAATGTCTAAAAACAAAATTATTTTTCATTTTAAATTGTTATAAATAAATCTCTGTCAATTGAATTATCTCTAATAATAGCAGTATTGCATATAAACAGAATTCTTTATATAATGGAATCTCTTTAACAGTCCCGAGTCTGGAAACTAGTTAAACATGAAGTCCATCATATATTAGAAAACATTAAAAAGACATCAAATATGACAGCTTTGTAAGACTTTTTTTTTTTTTTTTTAATAACAGTAAGGGAGTTCTAGGACATAGAGTTTCATGGACACTTTTAATAGGTCTTGACCATGAATTGCCCTTTGAAGAATAAGATGAAGCTTAGGAAGCAAACGCTGATGTTGCAAAAAGACATAAAGTGATGACTGTGCTTTAAAAGATTTTCCCAGAAGTTATCACTTTTTTTTTTTAAATCCACAAAATTATTTGAAGTGCTGTTCTTCCTCTCTTTTTTTCCCTTCTTTTGAAACTCTCTTTACATAACTTTCTTCTTGCTAATTTGTTAGTTTGGTTGCAGATGTTTCTTAAATATAGAGTAGATTTACAAATATTTATGAATGATATGGGATGTAGAGATGCAAAGGCGCTATCTTAAGAAATATAATGTAATTGTTATCTTTGAAATATCACTTACATCTCCCTTCCTGAAACCATCCTTTTCCCAGCCCCACAGTAGAAAACATTATTCAAATTTTATATTTATAATCTCATTGCTTTTCTTTATTTTTCCCCATGTATGCTGGTTTCCGTGGTCATATATTGTTTAGTTTGGTATTTTTTTAAACTATATATAGCATAGGTATTTTTCTGTGATTGATTTTTCACTCAATGTTTTATCCCAATTTAGTATACCTAAAAAGAACTATTCATGTTTGCTTTTTTTTTTTTTTAAACTTCTGGGTAGTATTCCATTTTATGAACACAACACAATTTATTTATCTATTTTACTCTTGAATAACACTTATATTTCCTTCAGTTGGGGCCATGAGAAACAAAACCACAATAAATATTATTTTACAATGATTTTTTTTTTCTTTTGAACATAAGAGGGTTTTTTGAGTGCATAAGAATGTAATATTTCTGGATCATAAATATTGAAGAAGAAAACCCAAGCCAAAATGGTTAGCTCACCCCTTTATTAAGAACACTGCAAGGTAAAAACAGCTTTAGAATACTGTTGTGTCAGACAGCAAGTGTTCTGAAGAATTTATGGGTTAGACAAGCTAAGGTCATAATCAGGTTGATTTTATGGCTTGCTCACTCTTCAAAATCTCGGGAATTGTGGGTAATTTAGGTTGTATTTCTCATGTGATAGGATGATGGGCTTTCAAGGCAGGAATTAAGGTTTTATCAGGTATTAGTTTCTAGGATTAGCAAGAGGAGTTAGGAACAACAGTGTGGGACAATGTTTAACTGAGGTTGGTCAAAAAAAACAATCAGTCCTTCAGCATTCCTCAGTGTTTAGCTGAAACACTTTAGGTTTCAGGTAGAGCTTTACCTCAGTGTTTCTGAAAAATCCCAAATTATTTCCAGAAGTGATTATTCCAATTAAATTCCAATAAAAATATATGTGATAGTATTTCCACACCCTACCAATACTTGATATTTTCTGGTTTCGTTTGCATTTCCCAGACTATTGATTAGGTTTTTTATCTCCTCAAATATTTATCAGCCATTTTTTTGTTCTTTTTCACTATTTTAGTGTTTCTCTTATTTTGCTTTTGCATAGTCAATATTTCTTATTGCTCCAAAGAAGGACTTTCTATGTTCTGATTTGTTGTTTTTTATTATGTCAGGATATCTATGTCTTTATCTATTGTCTATCAATCAGTCTATCATCCATTTATCTAACCTGTCTAATCTATCTATATAATGTTATCTCACATTTTAGTGGCCTGATCCTTAATTTCCGTTATTGTGTCTTTATATGAACAGGGATTAGCTGTTTTTTAGCTGTTATTTAGCTGTGATCAAATGTTGTCAATCTTACCATTTGTAGTCGATATTTTATATCTTAGAAGTATTTCCCTATCTTGATTCATAATGATATTATTCTATTTTGCCTTTTACAATTTTATTGTAATTTATTCTTTCATATTAATGATTTAGTTATTTGGGATTAAAATTTTATGGATAGGGAAAGGATGGGGTACAATTCCCTGTTTTTTCAAATAGGTATAAGCAGTTGACATTAAACCATTCGTTAAGAAACATTTCCTCCCATTCTGCAATGCCAATTTGTCATAAAACAATGTTCCATATATTTAGTTCTGTTTCTGTTCTTCTAATATCATTCATAGTTCTGTTGACTATACAGCATTGTTTAATTTCTAATCTTTGACATCTAGTAAGGCAAGTTATTTCATCCTGCATGTGCTAAATCCATAGTTATAAGCTAAGAATGATTACCCCTCCCCCCAACCTCAGGACATTTTCCAACATCTGGAGATATTTTGGTTGTCACCTGGGGAGGGTGTGCTACTGGCATCTAATGGTTAGAGGCCAGGAGTGTTGCTAAACACCCTGCACTGCACAGGGTTACCACACTTCCCCCAGCAAAGAATTGTCTGGTCCAAAATGTTAGTATGGCCAAGGTTGTAAAACCCTGAACTAAATGGATGACACATTGGGATGTCTTTCTGAAAAGGGAATTGTATGGTCCATGTGTGCAGTAGGATTCAATATAGACATGTTTACGTCCTTCTTTATCTCATTTTTATTCTCTTAGTTGTCTTCTTGCTTTTCTTCAATGCCCTTTATTAAATTTTCATTAGTCTATTCTGTCTTGCAATTTAATTTAGTCTTTATTAGTGAGAGTTTCGTATTTCCTTTCCTGAGTGCCTTGAGAGGTAATACAGAGTCTGAAAAAGGAAGATCACAGTCTCTTTTCCTTTCACTTCTTTCTTGAGTTTAATCAACTTTTTTTTCATTTCTTCCTGATTTTGTTCCCTTTTTTTTCTGACTCAAGGTGATTTTCCCTATCCTGAGTATATATTTATATATAATTATATAGTATTATATCTAAAGATACTGATTAAGATTATTCAGTTTGAGTGCTGTCTTGCTTTATGGTGATTTTATTCAGGGCGAAAGTTTCATTCCTTCAGGTGTATTATGTTTCATTTAAAAAGATTGTTCATGGATTTATTTCATTTTGGTCAATTTTGGGTGGTATACAAGATTCCCAGTTTAATGAAATTTACTTCTCACAGGGTAGCAAAATCCAGATTTTTTAGTGAATATTATTTTCTTTAAAGATAAGAAAAGAGACTGTGTGTTCTCCGAATTATGGCTCTTTATTGTCATGAGAGACCTTATGTTTACCCTTTTTAATTATTTTCTTCTCAACCAACCAAATGTCAAAAAGTACCACTTCATCTATTTGCTTCTTTATTCTGTCACAGAAACTATGCTTTTTAAAGATTGACACTTCAAATTAATAGATTATAATTTCATTCCATTTATATCAGTGTTTCTCAATTGGGAAGGGAGGGACAGTTTTGTCTCAAAAGGGGCATTGTACAAGGTCTAGAAACATTTTTTGGTTGTAAAAACCCCTGGGTGGAGGTGGGGGGGCAGAATTTTGCTACTAATGTCTACGTGTTCTACTTGGTAGAGGCCAGGGATGCTGCCAAACATTCTACAATGCACAGCCAGCCCCCGCTTCCCCCCAAGAAAGAGTCAACTGGTTCCACGTGTCAATCCATTCGGGTTGATTAGCCCTGACTTGTGGCTTACACTTCTAGTACTTCCAGACTTAGGTCAGGTTTACGCTTCCTGGTAGTGGTTTTAGATCAAGTGTATTACCTCCCCCTTTCCTGTTTCTCATGATCTTTTCCTCCACACTCTTGCTCATCACAAACCCCTGCATTAGGGCAGGAGCAAAGGTGGTACTTCCTAGGAATCACTGGTTTGCTTGGAGTTATTTTGAATTTGGGACATTTATTGTCTACAAATTATAATGAAAGCATCATTTCGTGTACCTGCGCTTGTCCTATTAATAGTTTGTAGTGTTTTGGTGGAACTACAGAAAAGGTAGAATGAGACAGCTGCCATTTTCTTCAAATATCCAGAAGCCTTCCTCCAGGACCACCTTAAACTATTTTTTTTTCTTTGATATTTTACAGACTACCTAGTGATTATGAATTTGGGTTAAAAATTCATGTTAGTGGAAATCGTGGCTTCAGTTTTTTCAAGGAGATTTTTGTCTCCGGCCACTGCCAAATGGCAGGGTAGCAAATGTTTTCGCTGTCTTCAGTGGTTGAATAAGTCTATTTGTAGCTCACATTTCACTGAGAGTCCAGCTTTCCCTGCTTCCATATTCTACTGACTGCATTTTAGTTACATCCTAATTTTCTTTTTCCTTTCCTGAACGCCAGGAGAGGCAAAGGGGTTTAAAAAGGGAAGTCCAGTTTTTCTAAGGGCTTGGCATATACCCTCAGATAGAAGATGAGCCCTGAGGCTCTAACTATTTGTGTTCCTACTATTATTTCAAGCTTATCTTAATCACAGAATTCGAAACAGACCATTTCAAAGATATATGTTTTTGTAGAAACGTTTATAGGACCAAAGAATATTTAGAAAATTCTTGTTTTTCTGGAAACAAAAGTATGTCTTGTTATCTGGTTAAAAATAATTTTACCCGACTTCATTGATAGTCAACCAAGAAAGGCAAATAACTAGGTTTCCAGGAGAGGTTTTACTCCCATCTAAATCTTATCAATACATCACCTGTAACAAGTCATGTTGATAGCATTTACCTCTGATAGGATGCGATGAAAATGACACTTTACATCTCTGGTCTTCCACCTTGAAACACATAACTCCAGTCTGATCATGAGAAAAATATTGGAAAATATTTTGAAGAATAAGGGGCATTCTATAAAATACCTCACCAGTACTCCTCAGTGCCGTCAAGGTCATCAAAGACAAGGTAAATCTGAGAAGCTGTCACAGTTCAGAGGACCCTGAGGAGACACGACAACTAAATGACATTATCCTGGATGGGTTCTTGGAACAGAAAAATCACATTGACTTAAAAAAAATAAAGAAATTTGAATCAAATATAGACTTTAATTAGTAATGTATCAGTATTAGCTCATTAACTATATAAAATGTACCATGTAAGATGTAAATGTAAGATGTTAATAATAGAGGAAACTGAGTTCAGGGTATATAGGACTTCTTCCACTGTATTCTTAATGTTTCCAAAAATCCAAAACTGGGCTAAAAATAAATTTTATTAAGAAATAAACACAAAAATTTCTATCAAAATACTTCCTCATTTAATAGAAATGCTAGTTTCTTTCCCAAATGATGTTGTAAATCTCATTATGCAAAGTAGTTTTGTTCACTGTAGGTTTGAGATAGTGTTTCCATCACACTGCACTGTTGTGCCATGCTATATTGCATACTGTCTTCTAAGGTGGCCCAGACATAGAGGTTGCACTTGATCTAAGGCAAGAAATAATTAGGAAGGTATCATAGTTACTACTTAGAAAAACATGGTGGTAGAAGCTTTACTGGAAAAAAAAGTTGTTCATGGGGCAGAGGCAGAACATAAGAGCAAGGTGAATTGCTCTTTCCTGTGAATATTTAGGAAAAGGAAGAGTGTAAAATACTGGGGAAATTTTAATTGGGGAATATTTTAGAATATATGGCAATTAGGAACAAAGAGAAAGATTCAAAAGGAAAAATGAGGAAAAGTTATGTATCATTTCTACTTGCATTTCCCCTGCTTCTGCCTTCCTTAGATTTTGTACCAGAACCTACTAACAATTTGTTCTTATTGGGGAAGTCTGAACCTTGTACTAACTGAGACACTCCAGGCCTCAGCTTCACTGTTCACTTCCCTTAGATTTAAATCAGTTGCTCAACACAAAAATCTAGTGGTTTTATCCTGATGACTATTGTTAATTCAATTAAATTATGCCAGTCTAGTATCCGTATTGCTAGCTGAGTTCAGTAGTTTTATGTATTTTATCACTATTATTGTTTTAACATTATGCATGACTAATGCCAATATTGTAGCATTATAGTATACATATAACTGGGCTTATTTTTCCCCATTATGCAACACAGTTCTATCCCAAATCCATATTTGCTTATCAACCACAGCTTATTAAAATTGATTAAATTGGCTATGGTATTCTTTCACTGTCATAACTGCCAGCCAACTTCTCTCCACAGAACCAAGCTCTACTAGCATTCCCTGCTGAGATGTCTTGCTCCTCTGATTTGTTTTTTATGTGTTAATTTACCTTATTAACCCCTTTTCTTTTTCCTTTATAGGCAGCTGGTAATTTGAACAATTTTGGTATTTTTTTTCTAACTTTAAATTGGAATTGTGGATAAGTCATGCACTACTACTTTCTGATTATCACCACAAAATTCTCACCTTTTACTCAAGCACAGGTGACATATAACAATGTATTGTTATCAATACATTATTATTATTTTGATTAATGCATTGTCTAGAATAGACCATATTTAGCAGAAAACATTTCCTAAATGCTATATTTTATCTAAACAATAAATCCTGTGCCTAGTTTAAAAATTCTAAATGTAATGTTCAAAATGGCTGCCTCGTTGAGGAACCAGAATTACTTAATTATTTAAATGGAATTTTCTACTGTGCTATGAATTTCAGGAAATTCTGACTAGGTAAACTAGGAAAGTTAAACTTAGTACTAGAAAAGAGTAAAAGCCTGTTGTGATGGGAGGCTCAAATGGTTCAAGTGTCCCTTTTCTATCTTTTTGGAATAAAAAAAGCAACTAAGTCTACGATGCCTTGGCAGTGACAGCCCATCTTATTCTAGACACAGAACAATAGTTTGTAGCCAGGGGGGAAAGTCATGGACTATAGTAAAGGCATGAACCCTAACTCTGAGAATGGGGATAAGTTTAAGAGTAATAAGTTAAAACCCAAGCAGACATCCTAAATAATATATATTTCCTGAATTCAAATGATATACAGACTAGAATAAGTTTCCTATACTCTACCATGGAAAGAAGTGAAAATATGTTATCTCACTCACTAATGCATCATTGATATCAAGGCCTTATTATTTCTACTTTCTTCACCTTCTCTGGTTTTGCTCTTGTTTAAGAATCTCTTGCAAACATCATTATTCTTTGTAACAACCAGATCTTTCTCTTGTTTTGGAACCAAGCAAAGAAAACTACAATGTTTCATTATGTCACAGTTTTCAAGTAATTTACTAAGGGGTGGTCAAGAAATCTTAAAAATTATCACCAAATTTTCTTTTTTTTTTAAAACTTTTTATTTTATATTGGAGTATAACTGATTAACAATGTTGTGATAGGTTCAGGTATGTGGCAAAGTGATTCAGTTCTACATTTTTCCATTTAGGTTGTTCCATAATATTGAGCAGAGTTCCCAGTGCTATAGAGGAGGTCCTTGTTGGTTATCCATTTTAAATATAGCAGCACTATCACCAACATTTTCATCATCATAGTAATATCATTATGGGTCTTTAATAATTTTGAGTAATGAAGAATCTATTAAAATGACTGAGGATTTTTAACAAATTACTAAACAACTTATTGAATATTGAAAAAATGACAGTCACTTGTAAATTATAGAATAATAATTAAGATATCATACCTATCATATTTGTTAATTTTAATGTATTATTGAATATTATCTATTACAGAAGAGAAACATCCAATTCACACTTCCTTATATGTAAATATACACACAATATATCCACCAATAAATTTATAGCATTAGTTTCATTAGATTGTATATTAGTGTTTACATTATCATGGCTATATGATATTTTACTTACAACTGAGCCTGTAGTATACCTGATTGTATTTTTTGTTTTTACAATAGTTATTGAAAATTGCTTTATTTTTGTTGTTTTGTTCTCTTTGTGTTTCTTGCTAATTGAATCCTAAACTACCATCAATAGGATACATGCTCCCAATTTGTGAAAATATAAATGTCCTGGATCCCTTTGCATTGCTGGGGCTGGATGGGACGTGCTCTAGACCTGGTGCACACCTCTCTTTCATTATTACCCTTGGAATTCGTCCTCTGTAAATTCCTTATATGGAATTTACATTTTCCTTTTTTATTTGGTTCTACATTTTAGTGAAATGCTTTCTTCAGTGGCTTCCCCCACACAGGCATATTGTTCTGGGCTATGTTAATTGTCTAAATTTATAGTTCATAGGCGATATCGTTGCACGTCAAATTTAGGAGGAAGACTATTTGCCACTAAAAATTTTGAAAACATTTGTTCAGACTACTGGGTTCACAAGAAGTTGGATGTTGTTCTAATTTCTGTTCTTTTTATGTGGACTTTTTTCTTCCTTTCTGAAGGCTTTTAGTATCTTTTCTTTGCCCCTTTTATTCTTTAATTTCACAATGGCTTGCCTTGGTGTGCATATTTTTTAAATGAAATATTTGAAATAGAAAGTCTTTTTCATCTGGAAACACTTATCCTTTGTTTCTAATAAATATTTACTGTAAACTTTTCTTTCTTCTATTTTTACTCTTCTTCCTTTCTGAAACTATGGTTTATGACAGATTTCATGAACTGATTAAAAATCTTATTCTTCCTATCATATGTGTATGTGTGTGTGTGTGTGTGTGTGTCTGTATGTGTGTGTGTGTACATGTACGTTTTAATTTCTGATCTTCATATTTTGAATTTGTTTCATTTTGTGTGCCATTCATTTCTTCTTTCATGGATGTAATACATTTTCTCTCTAAGGATAATTGTCCTTCTTCTCCTAAGGATATTGCCTAAGTTTCCTCCAGGTTCTGTTTGCTAGTCTCAGTCTTCCCTCTTATGGATGTTCCTCAAATGCTTGGTGATCCATTGATCATGGTATCCACAAAATGATTCAGGATTTCTTTGTGTCTGTTGATTTGGCTTTGTGGCTAATAGGCTTTACCTCTTTACCACAGGACAACTGAATGAAATATTTATTTGGTTGACTCTGAACTTTTAAGTGTTCTTGTTTTTGTGCTCAGGCTGCTCAGATTAACCAGAGAAAAACATTTCATTTTCCTGTGTCTAGAATAACACTGGCTCTCACTGTCATGGCATCCAGTGAGAGGAAGGGCCATGTACCTCAGTCTTATATAGATAGACTTAGAGTTGCCTTTTTTTTTTTTTTTTTTAAAGAAAGTATACCAAGTTTCTGTCATGGTGAAGGAGGGACTACGAAGCCTTTAGATCTAAATATTTTTTCAAAAGACTTTTAGCTACTTCTGTTTTAGATCCACACTGACATCACTTTTAAAAATGTCTGATATTGTCCATTCTTTAGCCTTGCATATTTCCAGTTCTTCTGAAAACAGTTTTGTTTTCGTATTTTGCGTTTGTTAATTGCAGTTAGCATACATCCTTCTGCCTTTCAGCTTTGAAAATTGGATTTCTGTCATATTTTTTCCCCTTTTCTTGCTCCCTGTGAGATTTCATCTGAAAAAAAAAATCCTTTCACACTTATTTACCGGTGTTTGAGGAAAGAACAGGGAAAATTACTCTGCTGTCTTGAATGTTAATTAGAAGTGCTATGTTATTTTTTTTTTTTAATGCGTATGGATTAACATAGGAACAACCTTCCAAACTGACATATTTATTGTTTATTCTTTGGGGCATTTTTCTTACTTACCTCTTATTCTTTTTTCATATATTTTTTGTAGTAAAATTTATACATATTTATATGGTCTACATGTATTATTGTCAATATCTGAAAGTTTTACAAATGTTTTTTCTAAATAGCTTAAAATAATTCTTTTGAATACTATTCATAAATTACGTGTATGAGCTTTTAGTATTGTAAGTAAACTTACCATATATCAGTACTTAGAATTTTCCATATTTCTGCTAATTTTTATTATATTCTTAAGGGAAAATATGTGTGAGTTTTTCTGAACAGCCTGGCCATTTGAGAAGCATTTATCACGAAAACTGTTTTGTCATTGTACCGTTTGTTTCCTAGACAGTCACACAGCAACATATGTAATTATACCATTGAATTTTAAAGTGTTCATAAACATTGCCACAAAGTGTTACTAACTAAAGCTTATTTAACAAAATTCAGTGAGATTTGTGGATATGACTTATTTCCTCATCCAACATTTTACAGGAAAATTGCAACTATAAAGCCCTTTATGTTGTTCAGCAGTTATACAGAAGAATTTCCCATACAGGATGCTTCACTCAGATACAAAATTGGTGCATTCACAGATATAAAGTAGGCTTCTTCAAAAAAATAGTGTATTGTGTCCCCACTTATTAACTCAGATACTTGAAGTAAAGGAGGAAAAGAGACTAGTTCTACCTGTATATGGATACATTTATTATCTAATAATGTAGATTTGGGACTTCTTCGTCCTCCCCTTATTTTTCTACACTCTCAGATCATTTCTGTGAATGCCATGTGCCAAAACACTACCTGAGCTCTAACTTCCAGCCCCAAAGCTACCAATTACACCTAGTCTTCCCCGAATAATTCAGCCAGAAGTCATCTCTTTCACTTTTGATTACACATAACAGTCTACTGCATTCATTTCATGGCATTCATTACAACAATATGTCCCTCAAAAGCACAGACAGAATGATACCACATTGTAGGGTATTTTATAAATAGGAATAAGAAAGAGGGAAAAAAATTGGCACACATGTATAACTACTTCTGTCCAATATTCTTCTGTTTTGTAGTAAATTACATATTTTCTATGGTTGTTAAGTGCCCCTTCCTTGGGCTTTTTGGATTATACCACCATTGATTTTTGTTAGCTCACTATTGAGTTATAAATTAGTATATAAATTACCATCCTAATCTACTTTTTGAATATATAGCAATATATTCATATTGAATAGAACAGACAGCTGAATTTGAAATAGAGCCATCATGTTTGTTTTAAGGAAAAATCTTGTTTTCCAGGTACTTTCTTTCTCTTGAAAATCAGCCACTGGAATACTGCGCATTTCCATTTTCAACTGATAAAAAATTGAAAACTCTTAATTTACTAAGGATCAATTTGCCAAATAGCATTGCTATATAAAAACATTTGACTGATGAACTAATTCACCAAGTGAATTTATTTCTTTTAATTATTTTATTTTAATTTATCCTTTTTTATTTTGCTTTTATGACAGTATTTTAATGATCTCAGTATGTCTCTGCCCAAGCTCTCCTCACCATATTCATGCATTGCAGGCAAAGTGGATTTTTTACTGTAGGATCAGGAGGAAGCGTGATGAGTCATTATAAATGGCTGCTCAGTGAAGCATTGAACTTAAAACTGCTATGAAACATTTGTCTTTCTAAAATTTGACTCCAGATGTCTTCTTGCTTCTGATTGTCACCTCCTCTCAATTTAATTTGCCCCCTTTTTTATCTTTCTGCTTCCCTCAACAATTCTTAAAACTACGTGATTATCAACAGCAAAGATTCTTGCCCTATAGCAGAAATCTCTGGTCCCCAAAAGCAATTTAATGTCTCTTTTTATATATTCAAAGACTCATAATTGTGTTCTACCTAATAACAGTGCATACTCTTCCTGGTCATATTTTAACCGTTGTTCCTCACAGGTTACTGTAAGTGAAGGACAAAATTACAGATTTATATTTTGCAGGTGTATGAACTATGTCAATACCTTAGAACACTGAAGAGCATACAGTAGCTATTTCTTTAAAAAGTTACAAAATTACAGAAGAGTAGAGAAAATAATACAACAAACTTCTAAATCCAGTACCCAGTATATCAGTTTTTAACATCTTACCATATTTTGCTCAAAATTTACTTTATGTATTATGCAAAATTTAAAGATCTGTATTGAAAATAAATTACAATACAAAAGAATGTGAATGATGTAGATGCAGAGTCTAAAGTTGAGCTGTTCAATTCAGTAGCCACTAGGCAAATGTGGCTATTTAAATTTGAATTAATTAACAGTATATACAACAAAAAAGTCAGTTCTTCCTTTTTTCCTAGAGTTTCTCCAATACTTCATTTCTGTGTTGAACAGATCAGAGCTGGGCTTCAGAGGATAAGTAGCTATGCCCAGTGCAGTCTTTGTTTTAATTGCACGCGGAAATTAATTTAAATGTTTGAAAGTGATTGTTAACCTACCCTGAAAAGTGCCATTTTAGTAAAAGCTTTGAAAAATACCCACAGGAATATTCAAAAATAGAATTATAATTCTTATACCTTCTCTCTCTTGAGTCCTTCTCATTATTACTATAAATTCC
The DNA here is from genome assembly GCF_002837175.3 of Physeter macrocephalus. Taxonomy (NCBI): domain Eukaryota; kingdom Metazoa; phylum Chordata; class Mammalia; order Artiodactyla; family Physeteridae; genus Physeter; species Physeter macrocephalus. Next base: position 12,964,891 of record NC_041217.1, on the reverse strand, counting down.
AGTGTAAAAATAATTATGTATCTCACTATGGTATCAGGGCTAAACCTTGTAATGAGTATGGAATAACTAAATCATAATTATCTTTTCAAAGATATAATTAAAGCAGTTTAAGAATTTTCTTTTCTTCTTTTACAAAATGTTCAATTTGGTAGTACTTCTTATTATCATTGGAAAACAAATATAATTTTAACAATAGTTTGACCGCATGAGAAACTGCTCAATATTATAATTATGAAATCAACATTTTTTATTAAAAATGACAAATACTCTTACATATTTTTCATTTTAACCTAAACATAAGTAAAACATTCTATTTCAGATATTATGAAAGATTGATGCTCTACATATACATATTTTTCTACAGAACTAATCTTAAAACAACTCTCCAATTGGAAGACTTAAGACATTTTAATAGTGATATCTTTTTTTTTTTTTTTTTTTTTTTTTGCGGTACGTGGGCCTCTCACTGTTGTGGCCTCTCCCGTTGCAGAGCGCAGGCTCCAGACGCGCAGGCTCAGCGGCCATGGCTCACGGGCCCAGCCGCTCCGCGGCATGTGGGATCTTCCCAGACCGGGGCACGAACCCATGTCCCCTGTATCGGCAGGCGGACTCTCAACCACTGCACCACCAGGGAAGCCCAATAGTGATATCTTTAAATGACCATATGCAGTGTATTTAAATTAGCCATCTATTTAGAAAAACAAATTACTGCTAACAGTAGACCTAGCATTTTTTCCTTCAATTAGTAGAAAAATATTACAGTTATTAGCACATTAACTCTTCCTTATGGCATTGGTATCAGAAATACTTTCTTTTATTTTCCCATTTTAGTTTTATTTTCCCATTAAGTCCTCCAATCCTCCAACTTTCTTTGTTTTCAGATAGAATTCCTGATAAGCAATCCACAAAGGAATGTCAGCTTCCCTCAGCAAAGAAATACCTTTAAAAGTTTATAAAAACAGGAAATCCTTATGGAGTATCTTTTATATGTTAAGGGCTGGGCTAGTTTTAGGTGTTTCTGAAGCTAAGTGTTATTTTTCTATTTAACTGATAAGGAAATTGAGACTTGGAGATTTTTCTATAAATGACATGCCTTATAAGTAACGTATTTGACATTCAAAATCAGATTTGATGGACTTCATAGATGATTCGTAATCACTTGACTAAACGGACTTTTCAAAAGTGGCCACTACCTTGGGGAAAGCTAACCATTTGATATTAGCAATTACGTTCCCTGTAATTCTATCCTGGACGACTTTGATGTGTCTTGTATTCTAGCTTTAAGGCTAGTGGTAGTCTCTTAGGTGAGCTCTTGTTTGTGATGTTCCAGCATCCTTTACTGCCTTCATTTACCTAGCAGTGAAAAATTTAATAAACATGCAAGATTACTGAAATACATGCTTACCTTTAGGCATGCATTAAAATTGCAACTTTATAGAAAGAATCATTGACTGAACAAAAGCTGTGCTGCTTACCTTGCAGAACTGTCTTTGACCTCAAATGCTGTAATTTAAAAGAGTATCAATGATTTTTTGACACAGAGTGGTCATTTTTAAGACTCCAAATAGTTTCTTTTGATTATGTAAATCAATATTCGTGGAGGTCTTTTCATTTAGGAAGTATCATTATGTGTTCCTGAGATGACTAGCTTCAAATCAGGGCAGGCACTAGAGATCACTTGTTCTCTAGAATAAGGAAAACAGGAATTACACACAAGAGCATTCACCTGTCAGTTCGGATATGCCACTCATCGATGAAACAGTGGAAACTCACACCAACATGCTGCTTGGGAAGTCAAACAATAATAAGGGCAACAATAAAACCACATTTAATCACTGGCTATCTCCTATGGATCAGGCAGCATGCCAAGTGCTCTTTACATACATTATCTTTAATCCTTTAGTGTAGGGATTATTATCCCTAGTTTATAGAAGAAAAACAGAGCCTTCAAAAGATTAAGTGATTTTTCTCAAGGACTGCAAAGCTAGTAAATTCTGTATTTGGAATCAGAGCCCCAGGACATTTGTCTCTGATGTTCACAAATAAGGGAATCATGTTATGAATGTGTGACGTTAACTAGTATCAGAGAGAAAGAGTTTGTCATAGTACATACCATCACGTGGCATAAAACTATTTATTCACGTGCTAGTGAAAACCAATACTATGTTAGGTCAAGGTGCCTCGAACTGCCGAATTTCTTTTACAGCGAGTGAAGGAATCTCCAGACCCATCTTTTATACCTTTGCTTAATATGTGCAGCCCATTTACCTATTCAGCTAACCTCTGTCTTGGTGCTGTCTTTTTCTTCTTCGCCATGACCACCCTGAGTGGTCATATTAGGCCCATGTACTATCTTACGCATTTGAATCCCCAGCTCACACTTAGTTTCTAAGGCCTCATTCATGAAACAAATTTCAAAAAATGGATATCCACCCATGGAGGTATCTTAGTGCCTATAACCTGACATTAATGTGGATTCATCATTGGTCACCCAGTTTTTCCCCTCCTACACTAAACCTATCTCCACCTTATCACCCAAACCAAGTATCTGTACACATTGTTTTACCATCGAACATTTCCAATCAGGGACCAAGTTTTGTAAATTTTACATTCCTAACATTTATTGACTCTATTACCTTCTCTCCTCTCCTGTCCATTGTTCCTGCTTTAATTAAAGTTTTTATCATTCTCAGCTGGTTTGTCTAAATCCTTTCTGTTGTTGCCTTCCTTCTCTACTCTTGTCCTCTCATTTCTCTACCATATAGCTTCCAGATTGAACTTTTCCAATATGAAATAATCATGTCAATGTCATATCAGTGGCTTCTCACTGACATAGTACATTTAAATCTGCATTACGTGGTCGGATTCTAGTCATCAGTTTCATCTCTCCCTGTGGTTCCACTCATAACCTTCATAACCTACTGTGGTGGCAGGATAATGTCCCTCCAAGAATGTCCATGTCCTGATCCTTGGGATCTGCAAATATGTGACTTAAGATGGCAAAAGGGACTTTGCTAATATGATTTTGAGATATGGCTGTGAGATAGGGAGGTGAGGCTGGATCACCCAGTGGGCCCAATGTAATCACAAGCGTCCTTAGACATGGAAGAGAGCGAGAAGAGAAGAATGAGAGGAAAGGTGCTTACCGTGGAGTGGTCAAAGAGGCTCAACTTTGTTGGCCAAGAGTCAAGAAATGTGCGGGTCGTTGGAAGCAGGAAAAGGTAAAGAAAAGTATTACGCCACATAGTCTTTATAAAGGAATGCAGTCCTGCAGACACCATAATTTCAGCTCAGTGAAACCCATGTTGGATTTCTCATCTACAGAACTGTAAGATTAGGAATCTGTGTTAAGTCACTACATTTGTGATAATTTGTTGCGGCAGCCATAGAGCACTAGTACACATATAGTCCAGAATATTGAACTACTTGTATTTTCATGAGCAGACCAGGTTTTTCACACCTTAATATTTTGTTCATTTTTTTCTCAATTTCCTTTTCTTTTGTTTGAAATGATTTCCCGAAATTTAGACCTCTATTATGATGAAAGCAGATTTACTTCAATAATTACATCTTCTATGTATGATTCTTTTCTCTATGTTAGACTTGAGTACTGTTTTCTTTTTTCTTCCTGCCATACTCAGTCGTATCATAGCACTTATCAAACCATTTTTACACTTGCTTACTAACCATTTCTTCCATACCAGCCACTTAATCCCTTGAAGAAAGGTATTTCTCTCTACCCATAGCTTTTTTTATAGCCTGGCACACAGTGAGTGAACAGCGTAAGCTTGTGATAACGAAAGAAAAGCAAAGAATTACAGCTGACCTTTGAACACAGGGGTTAATCCACATATGATGTGTAGTTGGCCCTCCACATCCAAGGACTAAACCAACCACAGACTGTGTAGTACTGTTGCATTTACTATTGAAAAGTATCTGCGTGTAAGTTGACCTGCACAGTTCAAACCCTCTTCGTTCAAGGGTCAACTCTAATTCAGTGAGTCCATGTTAACGACCTATTTTCACAATGAGTTCTACTAGTGTTACCAAGAGAACCATGCACTTAAAGATTGTGATCCTCACCAAGTTACTATTTCCAGAGGTTATTCTGCAACTGTAGTGTCTGTGGTAGGGGACAGAGAGGGGGCGGAAGGAGAGGAAAGGGAGATGTTCTAAAGAATTTACCACATGCCAAGGCAGCGAAATGGCAGGAAATCCTCTCTGAAGACTACTAGTTTATATCAATAAATTGAAGATATGCAACTCACCTACATTGTTAGAGATGTGTGATTTTAGGAGGAAGTCAAATGTTTTCTGAGGATATTTTGTGAAAAACGGGTTGGGTACAAGTGGAGCTAGGTGTGTTCTTTCTAGATTCAGAAATTTCTTCAATTCACATAAAAACAGAACCGTTCCTTTTAATGTTAAGGTATGAAACTTTAAAATGTGATGTGACTATATCACATTTGTTTAATTACTTTATCAATACTTTAAAATGTGAATGACTATTTATTTTGCATTTGTTTAATTACTTCACCAACAATTTCGGTTCCAAAACTTAAAGGTAGATGAGACTTGATTGGAAGAAAAGAATCCTACTTAATGTCCAAAGTGACATGTCCCCATTTTCAGCATCTAACAAATCAGACAGAAGAAAGTATAAAGAACAGGTCCACTATGTGTACTGGAGAATTTCGCCCCCCCGCCATTCTGCAAGTTTTCTTGTGAGTTTAGAATCTTTAATCCAAAATTGTGGATTCCCCTGAAAACTCCTAGTATTTCATAAAACCTTGCTTCACATATTTTGGGGTATTAAATTATTTTTACAGTAGTATGTGGTCAATAAAATAACGTTGACAAAAGATAAAAATTATACCATTTTCGCATTTGAAGATATGAGTAGTTAGAAAATCTGTTTCTTATAAGCTGTTAAATCATGTTGTTTTATGAATATAGTTGTTTTCAATCTCTAATAGAACTATACCAATAACAAATCAAAATCCTCATTCAAATTTTTCTCTTTTTTTTTAACATCTTTATTGGACTATAATTGCTTTACAATGTTGTGTTAGTTTCTGCTCCATAACAAAGTGCATCAGCTATACATATACATATATCCCCATATCTCCTCCCTCTTGCGTCTCCCTCCCAGCCTCCCTATCCAACCCCTCTAGGCGGTCACAAAGCACCAAGCTGATCTCCCTGTTCTATGCAGCTGATTCCCACTAGCTATCTGTTTTACATTTGGTAGTGTAGATATGTCAGTGCTATCTCTCACTTTGTCCCAGCTTACACTTCCCCATCCCCATGTCCTCAAGTTCATTCTCTATGTCTGCGTCTTTATTCCTGTCCTGCCCCTAGGTTCTTCAGAACCTATTTTTTTTAGATTCCATATATCTGTGTTAGCATACGGTATGTGTTTTTCTCTTTCTTGCTCACTTCACTCTGTATGACAGACTCTAGGTCCATCCACCTCACTACAAATAACTCAATTTCGTTTCTTTTTATGGCTGAGTAATATTCCGTTGTATATATGTGCCACATCGTCTTTATCCATTCACCTGTTGATGGACACTTGAATTGCTTTCATGTCCTGGCTATTGTAAATAGAGCTGCAATGAACATTGTGTTACATGATTCTTTTTGAATTACGATTTTCTCAGGGTATATGCCCAGTAGTGGGATTGCTGGGTCGTATGGTAGCTCTATTTTTAGTCTTTTATGGAAGCTCCATACTGTTCTCCGTAGTGCCTGTATCAATTTGCATTTACACCAACAGTGCAAGAGCGTTCCCTTTTCTCCACACCCTCTCCAGCATTTATTGTTTGTAGATTTATTGATGATGGCCATTCTGACTGGTGTGAGGTGATACCTCATTGTAGTTTTGATTTGCATTTCTCTAATCATTAGTGATGTTGAGCATCCTTTCATGTGTTTGTTGGCAATCTGTATATCCTCTTTGGAGAAATGTCTATTTATGTCTTCTGCCCATTTTTGCACTGGGTTGTTTGTTCTTTTGATACTGAGCTGCATGAGCTACTTGTATATTTTGGAGATTAATCCTTTGTCAGCTGCTTCAGTTGAAAATATTTTCTCCCATTCTGAGGGTTGTCTTTTCATTTTGTATATGGTTTCCTGTGCTGTGCAAAAGCCTTTAAGTTTCATTAGGTCCCTTTGGTTTATTTTTGTTTTTATTTCCATTTCTCTAGGAGGTGGGTCAAAGAAGGATCTTGATGTGATGCATGTCATAGAGTGTTCTGCCTGTGTTTTCCTCTAAGAGTTTTATAGTGTGACATGTTTTATAGTTTTATAGTGTCTGGCCTTACATTTAGGTCTTTAATCCATTTTGAGTTTATTTTTGTGTATGGTGTTAGGGAGTTTTCTAATTTCATTCTTTTACATGTAGCTGTCCAGTTTTCCCAGCACCACTTATTGAAGAGGCTGTCTTTTCTCCATTGTATACTCTTGCCCCCTTTGTCAAAGATAAGATGACCATATGTGCGTGGGTTTATCTCTGGGCTTTCTATCCTGTTCCATTGATCTATATTTCTGTTTTTGTGCCAGTACCATATTGTCTTGATTATTGTTCCTTTGTAGTATAGTCTGAAGTCCAGGAGCCTGATTCTTCCGGCTCCGTTTTTCTTTCTCAAGATTGCTTTGGCTATTCGGGGTCTTTTGTGTTTCCATACAAATTGTAAAATTTTTTGTTCTAGTTCTGTGAAAAATGCCATTGGTAGTTTGGTAAGGATTTCATTGAATCTATAGATTGCTTTGGGTAGTATAGTCATTTTCACCATGTTCATTCTTCCAATCCAAGAACATAGTATATCTCTCCATCTGTTTGTATCATCTTTAATTTTTTCATCAGTCTTATAGTTTTCTGCATACAGGTCTTTTGTCTCCTTAGGTAGGTTTATTCCTAGGTATTTTATTCTTTTTGTTGCAGTGGTAAATGGTAGTGTATAGGAATGCAAGAGATTTCTGTGCATTAATTTTGTATCCTGCTATTTTACCAAATTCACTGGTAGTTTTCTGGTAGCATCTTTAGGATTCTCTATGTATAGTATCATATCATCTGCAAAAAGTGACAGTTTTACTTCTTTTCTGATTTGGATTCCTTTTATTTCTTTTTTTTCTCTGATTGCTGTGGCTCAAAATTCCAAAAGTATGCTGAATAATAGTGGTGAGAGCAGACAACCTTGTATTGTTCCTGATCTTTTTGGAAATGGTTTCAGTTTTTCACCATCGAGAATGATGTTGGCTGTCGGTTTGTCATATATGGCCTTTATTATGTTGAGGTAAGTTCCATCTATGCCTACTTTCTGGAGGGTTTTTTTAATCATAAATGGGTGTCGAATTTTGTCAGAAGCTTTTTCTGCATCTATTGAGATCAAACGGTTTTTTCCTTCAATTTGTTAATATGGTGTATCACATTGATTGATTTGCATATATTGAAGAATCCTGCGTTACTGGGATAAACCCCACTTGATTATGGTGTATGATCCTTTTAATGTGCTGTTGGATTCTGTTTGCTAGTATATTGTTGAAGATTTTTGCATCTATATTCATCAGTGATCTTGGCCTGTAAGTTTCTTTTTTGTGACATGTTTGTCTGGTTTTGGTATCAGGGTGATGGTGGCCTCGTAGAATGAGTTTGGGAGTATCCTCCCTCTGCTCTATTTTGGAAGAGTTTGAGAAGGATAGGTGTTAGCTCTTCTCTAAATGTTTGATAGAATTCTCCTGTGTAGCCGTCTGGTCCTGCACTTTTCTTTGTTGGAAGATTTTTAATCACAGTTTCAATTTCAGTGCTTGTGATAGATCAGTTTATATTTTCTATTTCTTCCTCGTTCAGTCTCAGAAGGTTGTGATTTTCTAAGAATTTGTCTATTTCTTGCAGGTTGTCCATTTTATTCGCATATAGTTACTTGTAGTAATCTCTCACGATCCCTTGTATTTCTGCAGTGTCAGTTGTTACTTCTCCATTTTCATTTCTAATTCTGTTGACTTGAGTCTTTTCCCTTTCTTTCGTGATGAGTCTGGCTAATGGTTTATCAATTTCGTTTATCTTCTCAAAGAACCAGCTTTTAGTTTAATTGATCTTTGCTATTGTTTTCTTTGTTTCTGTTTCATTTATTTCTGCTCTGATCCTTATGATTTCTTTCTTTCTACTGACTTGGGGTTTTCTTTGTTCTTCTTTCTCTCCTTGTTTTAAGAGTAGGGTTAGATTGTTTATTTGAGATTTTTCTTATTTTGTGAGGTAGGATTGTATTGCTATAAACTTCCCTCTTACAACTGCTTTTGCTGCATCCCGTAGGCTTCGAGTTGTCATGTGTTCATTCTCATTTGTTTCTAGGTATTTTTTGATTTCCTCTTTGATTTCTTCAGTGTTGTCTTGGTTATTTAGTAGCATATTGTTTAGCCTCCGTGTGTTTGTATTTTTTACAGTTTTTTCTCCCGTAATTGATATCTAGTCTCATAGCATTGTGGTCAGAAAAGATACTTGATATGATTTCAGTTTTCTTAAATTTACCAAGGCTTAATCTGTGACCAAAAATATGATATCTCCTGGAGATTGTTCCATAAGCACTTGAGAAGAAAGTGTAGTCTGTTGTTTTTGGATGGAATGTCCTATAAATATCAAATAAATCCATCTTGTTTAATGTGTCATTTAAAGCTTGCATTTCCTTATTTATTTTCATTTTGGATGATCTGTCCATTGGTGAAAGTAGGGTGTTAAAGTCACCTACTATTATTGTGTAACTGTCAATTTCCCCTTTTATGGCTGTTAGCATTTGTCTTATGTACTGAGGTGCTCCTATGTTGGCTGCATAAATATTTACAATTGTTATATCTTCTTCTTGGGTTGATCCTTTGATCATTATGTAGTGTCCTTCTTTGTCTCTTGTAATAGTCTGTATTTTAAAGTCTATTTTGTCTGTTATGAGATTTGCTACTCCATCTTTCTTTTGATTTTCATTTTCATGGAATATCTTTTTCCATCCCCTCACTTTCAGTCTGTCTGTGTCCCTACGTCTGAGATGGGTCTCTTGTAGGCTGCATATATACGGGTCTTGTTTTTGAATCCATTCAACCAGTCTATGTCTTTTGTTTGGAGCATGTAATCCATTTACATTTAAGATAGTTATCAATAGGTATGTTCCTATTACCAATTTCTTAATTGTTTTGGGCTTGTTATTGTAGATCTTTTCCTTCTCTTGTGTTTCCTGCCTAGAGAAGTTCCTTTAGCCTTTGTTTTAAAGCTGGTTTTGTGGTGCTGAATTCTCTTAGTTTTTGCTTATCCGTACAAGTTTTAATTTCTCCATCAAATCCGAATGAGATCCTTGCTGGGTAGAGTAATCTTGGTTGTAGGTTTTTTCCTTTCGTCACTCTAAATATGTCTTGCCACTCCTTTCTGGCTTGTAGAGTTTCTGCTGAAAGATCAGCTGTTAACCTTCTGGGGATTCCCTTGTATGATATTTGTTGCTTTTCCCTTGCTGCTTTTAATATTTTTTCTTTCCTTAATTTTTGATAGTTTGATTAATATGTGTCTTGGCTTGTTTCTCCTTGGATTTATCCTGTATGGGACTCTCTGTGCTTCCTGGACTCGATTGACTATTTCCTTTCCCATATTAGGGAAGTTTTCAACTATAATCTCTTCAAATATTTTCTCTGTCCCTTTCTTTTTCTCTTCTTCTGGGACCACTATAATTCAAATATTTGTGCATTTACTCTTGTCCCAGAGGTCTCTGAGACTGTCTTCAATTCTTTTCATTCTTTTTTCTTTATTCTGCTCTGCAGTAGTTATTTCCACTATTTTATCCTCCAGGTCACTCATATGTTCTTCTTCCTCAGTTATTCTGCTATTGATTCCTTCTAGAGAATTTTAAATTTCATTCATTGTGTGGTTCATCTTTTTTTTTTTCCCCCTTCTGTTATTCTAGGTCCTTTTAAAATATTTCTTGTATTTTCTCCATTCTATTTTCAAGATTTTGGATCATCTTTACTCTCATTCCTCTGAATTCTGTTTCAGGTGGACTGCCTATTTCATCTTCATTTGTTTGGTCTGGTGGGTTTTTACTGTGCTCCTTCATCTGCTGCATATTTCTCTGTCTTCTCTTTTTGCTTAACTTACTGTGTTTGGGGTCTCCTTTTTGCAGGTTGCAGGTTCGTAGTTCCCCTTGTTTTTGGTGTCTGCCCCCAGTTGGTAAGGTTGGTTCAGTGGCTTCTGTAGGCTTCCTGGTGGATGAGGAAGGGTGGATGAGGCTGGATCTTGTCTTTCTGGTGGGTATGACCACGTCCAATGGTGTGTTTTGTGGTGTCTGTGAACTTATTATTTTAGGCAGCCTCTCTGCTAATGGGTGGGGTTGTGTTCCTGTCTTGCTAGTAGTTTGGCATGGGATGTCCAACACTGGAGCTTGCTGGTTGTTGAGTGAAGCTGAGTCTTAGCGTTGAGATGGAGATCTCTTGGAGAGTTCTCATCGATTGATATTATGTAGGACCAGTAGGTCTCTGGTAGTCTGATGTTCTGAACTTGGCTCTCCCATCTCAGAGGCTCAGGCCCGAGAGCTGGCTGGAACACCAAGACCCTGTCAGCCACACGGCTCAGAAGAAAAGAGAGAGAGAGGGAAAAAAAAGCAAAAATAAATAATTAAAATAAAATAAAATAACGTTATTAAAATAAAAAAATTTAAATGAAAAAAATTTTTAAGTAATAAAAAGAAAGAAGAGAGCGACCGAACCACTAAAGAAATCCACCAATGATAACAAGAGCTAAGAACTACACTAAGGTAAGCATGAATATCAGAAACCTGTCAGTCACATACAGGAAACCCCAAGTCTAAGTTGCTCCCATTGTCCACTGCCTCAATTTTGGGATGATTCGTTGTCTATTCAGGTATTCCACAGATGCAGGTTACATCAAGTTGATTGTGGAGCTTTAATCCACTGCTCCTGAGGTTGCATGGAGACATTTCCTTTTCTCTTCTTTGTTTGCACAGCTTCTGTGGTTCAGTTTTGGATTTTGCCCTGTCTCTGCATGTAGGTCGCCCTCTGGTGTCTGTTCTCCACCCAGACAGGACGAGGTTAAAGGAGCAGCTGACTGGGGGCTCTGGCTCACTCAGGCCAGCGGGGAGGGAGGGGTACGAAGGTGGGGCAAGCGTGTGGCGGCAGAGGCTGCGTGACGTTGCACCAGCCTGAGGCGCGCCGTGCGTTCTCCCGGGGAAGTTGTCCCTGGATCCCGGGACCCTGACAGTGGCGGGCTGTACAGGCTCCCAGAAGGGGAGGCGTGGAGAGTGACCTGTGCTCGCACACAGGCTTCTTGGTGGCGGCAGCAGCAGCCTTAGCGTCTCATGCCCGTCTCTGGGGTCCGTGCTGATAGCCGCAGCTCGTGCCTGTTTCTGGAGCTCATTTAGGTGGTGCTCTGCATCCCCTCTCCTCACGCACCCCGAAACAATGGTTTCTTGCCTCTTTCACAGTTCCAGACCTTTTCCTGGACTCCCTCCCGGCCAGCTGTGGCGCACTAGCCCCCTTCAGGCTGTGTTCACGCAGCCAACCCCAGTCCTCTCCCTGGCATCTGACCTCCGAAGCCCGAGCCTCAGCTCCCAGCCCCGCCCGACCCGGCGGGTGAGCAGACAAGCCTCTCGGGCTGGTGAGTGCCAGACGGCACCGATCCTCTGTGCAGAAATCTCTCCGCTTTGCCCTCTGCACCCGTTGCTGCGCTCTCCTCCGTGGCCCCGAAGCTTCCCCCCTCCGCCACCTGCAGTCTCTGCCCGCGAAGGGGCTTCTAGTGTGTGGAATCCTTTCCTCCTTCACGGCTCCCTCCCACGGGTGCAGGTCCCGTTCCTATTCTTTTGTCTCTGTTTTTTCTTTTTTCTTTCGCCCTACCCAGGTACGTGGGCAGTTTCTTGCCTTTTGGGAGGTCTGAGGTCTTCTGCCAGCGTTCAGTAGGTGTTCTGTAGGAGTTGTTCCACATGTAGATGTATTTTTGATGTATTTTTGGGGAGGAAGGTGATCGCCACGTCTTACTCCTCCGTCATCTTGAAGGTCCTCCTCACATTTTTCTGAGAATACCTAGATTCAGTAATTTTCAGTTATTCATTCATTTATCCTTTACAAATATTTTTTGAGCCCCATTTGTGGGCTAGATGCTATTCTAAGACTCAGTATAGTAATATAATAGCCAAAGTTCTCTTCTCTCGTGGAGATTGTATTTTTGTGTAAAAAACATAAGCAAAATTTATAAGTTTTATATCATGTTTAGTGCTATGGAGAAAAAGAAAGTAAAGGAGAGAAGTAGGGAATGTTGGCATGGCATTGCCATTTTAAAAAAACATGGCCGGGGACTTCCCTGCTGGCATAGTAGTTAAGAACCCGCCTGCCAGTGCAGGGGACATGGGTTTGATCTCTGGTCCAGGAAGATCCCACATGCCACGGAGCAGCTAGGCCCATGTGCCACAACCACTGAGACTTCGCTCTAGCGCTCATGAGCCACAACTGCTGAGCCTGGATGCCACAACTATTGAATCTCACGTACCTAGAGCCCATGCTCTGCAACAAGAGAAGCCACCACAATGAGAAGCCTGTGTCCTGCAATGAAGAGTAGCCCCCACTCACCGCAACTAGAGAAAGCCCACGTGCAGAACAAAGATCCAATGCAGCCAATAAATAAATAAATAAATAAATAAATTTATTTTAAAAATAATAATAAATAAAAATAAAAATCATGGCCGGACAAGGTCATTTGAACCTTACAATTATAAACGGTTGGACGATCTTGTAGAAATGCTGTTGTGGGCTTCCCTGGTGGCACAGTGGTTGAGAGTCCGCCTGCTAATGCAGGGAACACGGGTTCGAGCCCTGGTCTGGGAGGATCCCACATGCCGCAGAGCACCTAGGCCCGTGAGCCAGAACTACTGAGCCTGTGCATCTGGAGCCTGTGCTCTGCAACAAGAGAGGCCATGATAGTGAGAGGCCCGCACAGCGTGATGAAGAGTGGCCCCCACTTGCCAGACTAGAGGAAGCCCTCACACAGAAACGAAGACCCAACACAGCCAAAATAAATAAATAAATAAATTTTAAAAAGAAAAAAAAAAAAGAAATGCTGTTGTGATCAAAATAAAGATATTAAATGATCATTTACTTATACAGTGCCGCAGTGGTACTATATTAATAAAAATTAATATAAAAATAGCACATTTATGTAAAAAAAAATCCATGACTAACAAAATATGTGCATGGTCACTGGAATAGTTTAGAGAACTCTTTTTTTTTTTTTTTTTTTTTTTTTTTGCGGTACGCGGGCCTCCCTCTGTTGTGGTCTCTCCCTTTGCGGAGCACAGGCTCCGGACGCGCTGGCTCAGCGGCTATGGCTTACGGGCCCAGCCGCTCCGCGGCATGTGGGATCTTCCTGGACCGGTGCACGAACCCGTGTCCCCTGCATCGGTAGGTGGACTCTCAACCACTGCACCACCAGGGAAGCTCTAGAGAACTCTTTTGAAGACCATAAAAACAATACAAAGTAGATGGCAATAGCAGTATATGTTGGATTTTGAAGACTCAGAATTATAAAATGTAATTATTTGTAGTATTAATATCTAACACTCAATGCATTTTCAAACAAAATCCTAATTGTATTTTCATAGAATTAAAAGATATTGATATATAAATATATAGAGTCATAAAGAGCTGAATTGATTTTGAACATAAGAAGGGGTAATTTTCTTGCCAGATATTAAGTCATCATGTCTATGGGCACATAGAACAAACAGGTATGGGAAACTGACAAATGACTGAGAAAACATTGCACATCAGTGAGGAAAGCACAGACTCATAAAATAGTGGTCAGACAAATGGTTCTTCATAAGGTAAAAGCAAATAGATCATTACTTATGCTATGCAAGAAAAACTGTAAATGGACTAGAGATCTTTCTGTGAGAAGCAAAGCTTTAAAATATTTTCTAAAATGTTAGATAATACTAGTATGATATGAGGTAAGGAAGACGAAAGAATACAGACATGAAAACACGAACAAGGAAAAGATCAATAAATTTGACTTTTTGCCCTTCTAGGGCAAAGGACTAGTAAACAGAGATAAAAGGCAAGCTCCAGACTGGGATAGGATTTTTTTCAGAGCGTTTAGCAAACATTTAGCAATTACCCAGAATGTATTAGGACTTCTTGCAGATCCATAAGTTAAAAAAAGTAGAAAATTGACAAAGGATATGAACAGCTATCACAGAACGGAAAATGTGAACTGTTCATAAACATAAGTAGATATTTTAAAAGTTTTTAAATAGGAAAATTTCAGTGAAAGAAAAGTTGGAGTAAAGGTTTTAAATTTGTGAAGCAATGATATGTACTCTTTATAAAAGCACATGTGCATGTTGGCAGTGCAGAAAAGTGGACATGAAGGGTGCACACCTACTGCAGAATTATAGGTGTCTCCAGGGAAGGAGAGGCAGGATGGCATATAGTGGTCAAACAGGCTGTGATGTTAATCTTGTAAGTATATTTAAAGTATTGGAAGCATAATTGATAATTGTGTATCTGGTAGATACAGGCTTTTATTTTATACCTATTTGCACTTGAAATAACTTTTTCCTTTCTCAAAAAAATGACTTAAAAGGCAAATATATATATTATAAATATTCTAAACTTATGCATATGTTCACTTTTAGAACTGAATTTTTTAATAGACTGGAAGGATAAAAAGTGGAAAATAAACGTTCCCCACTCTCTTTTCCACCTGTGATCCAGAGTCAAGTCCAATTTCTCCGTTTACTGACTTTTAACATTTCTGTTCTTAGTTCTTCAGGCAATTATTTTCAAAACTATAAATATTCTACAGTACAATAGCTCAACTATTTTATCCCTCAGCTGACTTTGGTCTTTCGTAATAGCCCACTGATTTACCCACATCCATATATACAAATATTCCAATAATCAGCTTCTTGAAGGATTTATTCTTCTTAGGAAATATTTAACATTTCTCAGTGGGTTTGGGGGAGAAAAGAGATACAAACTCTAATGCTCAAACTGCTATGTCCAATTATTACAGTAGATTGCAAAGTTCTTACAACCTTTATCCAAGACAAGAATTTTATACTTAACTTTGAAGAAGCCACTGGAAAATCCTATGAAGCTTCTGCCTCTGGCATTTTTTTCTGAATAAGGGTTTACCAAAAAGTAGGTAACTAAACACTGCATTTTGAATTACACTTTGGAAAAAAGCACCTTCCTAATCACTGGAATTTCTGGTCCAGAGACTTATCAAACAGTCCCAGAAGCTGTCACTTGTGGATCTTTCCACCCTTGGGTACATAGTGAGGATGAAAGGATGCTGCACTTAGATGTGGTCTCCCTCAAGTGAGGTGTTCAAGGAACCTGGCCAGAATACTTTTCCAGACTGTGCACATCTGTAATGGAATTACGGTTATAGTCTGAAAGAATTGGAATGAAGAAATGGATGGCACAAGCTATGAAGCTGCAAAACTCGGCAAATTATTCACTTCCGAAAAAAGCACAGATTTGAGAAGATTGTATTTTTAGGTCTGCATGATAGAATGAGACACCACCGAAGAGCAAGACTTCTGTCTTAAGTGAAGGCATTAGACGGGGAATTTTGGTAAGCCCTGCTGTGAGCATTAAATACAAAAGGTAAAAGGATCATAGGATTTCCCAGCACAGACCTAAAGGAAAATTAGAAATTATAGTCTAGGGATAAAAGCTGTGAGAACTTTGCAACTACTGTAACCTTTGCATCTTTCCCATGTGTGTTATTTTTTCTATTCCTTGTCTTAATCTTAGTCCTGATTTATAGAAAATACTTTTTTTTTTTAAGAATTATGTTAGCTAAGGGAGTTAGCTATGGATCAAAGTTAGTGTTTGGGGCTCTTTTTATTTCTGTTTACATTCTTTAGTTAAAATATTTTACAGTAAGGTTGTGTTTTTAAAGTTCTTCCCTTTCATGTGCTCATGTGATGCCTTACAGAAGGACTTCTGAAGGCTTCAACACCAGTGGTATGAAAGCTATGTAAAATGAGTTACATTTTATGCAAATTTGAATTCTGCAAAATTTACATATTTTAATAACAAATACACTCTATTTGTAAATATATAAATAATGTAAAGATCTTGAGAATTATAAATTATTGCACATTTTCAAAGATGGGAAGCCAAATGAAATGCAAATCATGTTTAAACAATTGTCATATGGTGGTGAATAAAGAGAAGTAGCTGCCATTATTTTTAAACCTCACTATGTTTTTTGTGTATCAGAACTTCTCTGAGAAATATTGGTGGCAAGTGTGCTTGAATTTTAATATTCACTGTTGCTATAATCAGTGATTCACTTTTTATGTTCTGAGGCAGGAAGAAGAGGTGTTGGTTTTCATGCTGAAAATGTGCTAAAACCCAATACTTTTGTTACAGAATTTCAAAGTGAAAATGCTCTGAAAAGGGTCAAATGACTGAAACCCTACCCTGTGATTAATTTAGGAATAAGGTCTGAAAAATATTGCAGATAAACATAAAAAAAAGAACCATGCTAAATCGGCATAATGTTAAACATGTAATTTTAAATTTCTTAAATTGTCATGACTAGGAAGAGAATATATGTTAGTCTTGAATACTTGGGAATATTATTATGTGGGTTCTTTATATATATATGTATATATATATATATATATATATATATATATATATATATCTCCTTCACATTAATGGAAATATCCTGCACTGCGTAATTATTTTTATATATTTTAAAATAACTTTGTTGATGTAAATATCTTATTTGACACATATTCCAAAGTGAAGGTGGTATTCAAATAATCAAAATCCTGAGGATTAAATCCACTTTAAATTGTTGTTACATGTATTTACCGAAAAGAAACAAGAGTTCTAGGCTGAAATAGAGATATTTCTGTGAGAAACTAGACAGCTTTCAGAGTATGCTAGGATTGTATCTCAGGTAACTGATTTTCAAAATATAATTTACCCATTAACTTGCAGATTTCTGAATGTACAAAAAGTACTCTTGGACTTTTTGTTGCTCATAATCACATATTCTAAATACTATCTACTTTTCATGCTTTCAAATCCTCAATTTCAATCTAGTTTTGTATTTGAAAAACAAGGACCTCATGATTCATAGGTTACTACTTAAAATTGCTGTGTAACATATCTCACAGCACATAGTTTAACTCTTAAATAGACATCTAAGCATTTGCTGCTCATTTTTCTTGCCTATGTTCTTAAAATAATAGTTTTATATAGAATACAATATGAAATATAATATATTCCAGGGTTTTTCCCATATTACAGTTTAGCTAAATAAGAGAAACATTACTCTTATCCTCAAAGAATGACTCTTCCTTTTTTTTCATATTTTGCTTTTTTAACCTGTGAAAAGTCTTCCTGAAAATAGTCTTTTAGATTAGTCCCGTTAGTTATGTAGTTTTCATTAACACTCCTTATTTATGCTTCATGTTTTATTTATTTTTCTAATTTGAAACTCAGCCAGGTTCAAATGCTGAAAGCAGCAAGCAGGCTGAAGCGACCCACATTTTGTCTTCTGGAGTCTGAAGTGTGCATAATCAGTGCCCCTTGTAGAAATGTACAACGTGAGCTAATTTTTATAAAACTGGAACAAGCCTCTCATATATTTTGTATAATACCATAAAACCTAATGTTATGTTAAATTATTTTTTTACATTCAACAAGGACATTAGGAGGAGATGCAGCAGTGAAAGGTACAATCTTTTCAGTGTTCTTTGCATTTCATTCTACAGCGGCTACCCTTAAATTTTCTAGCTTTATTACCAGCTAATTACAAGGATTTAAATTATTTCAACAAATAACATCTTAAACACTTTAACAAATGTGGTTAACAGCTTTTAACTTATTTCAAGTTTAACTTATATTTTAGAGTTGATGTATTTCCTGTGTAAGAGATATGCACTGACAACCCAAAATGTTTCATTCCTTTACAAATAAGAGTTCTTTTGTTGTCTCCTTTTGCAGCCCCTTAAACATTAACCAGTTCTTTATAACTTTAGAGAGAGTTCATAAATAAATGATAATTTTATCCTCTCTTTGTATTTCACTTTACTTCAAATAAAATTTTTTAAGGAATATCAAACCATAGCAATCATAATAATGGCAACTTAAAACTGAACAAGTAAAAAGTTTAAAATAGATTTCTTAAGATTCTAAATTATTTGTTCTGCATAATAGAAAACAAAATAAGACCAAAAACTAAAATAATACTTATAGAAGCTATTATTTTAGCTTGAAGTTTTGAGAAATTATATGTTTTATTCAAGGTAATAGAGACAGGGAGAAGCAAATATCTGGAACCAGCTTGTATTTTTTCCCCTATTAAAACATTCTGTCAAATAGCAACATGACAATTCTCATTCTTATCACAATTTGATTTAACTGGTATTCTGGAAAACCCTTACTATAATTATTATCATATACTCCTTTGTCTCTCTTAGCTATTATTCTGAATCCTTATGTAGAGCTACAACAGTTATTGTCTTCATACACATTTATATCTTCTACATCTAAATTGTATCAAATTTTATTTCAAATTGCTTCATAGATTTTGCATTATTTTCCATTCTTACTGTCACTATCCTGGTCTAGACAGTCCATCAGCTAGTTGTCAAGTTATTGAGGTTGTTTCAGTTCTGCTCACGTTTTCTCTAGTCTCCTTTCAACTCCTCTGGAATAGTGGACAGATATTGGAAGACCACTGTCACACTGTCAGTACATTGACCAGGATCCTATAAAATGTTTTTGTTGCCTAAAGAATCACAATAGGAGCCCTTACCACTTGTTCAACTCTCTATCTAAATTTTATATTAAACAATGAACTTGGATCAAGTCAGTGGTTTCCTCAAAGCCCCCTGAACATATTCCTGACAGCTTCCTCTGTGTGTTACTTATTATTGCCTTTCAACTATAAAAGACTTTCCTATTCTCAATTTATCTAATTTTCAAACATTGAGCACCAAAAAAAAAAAAAAAAAAAAAAAAAGGGCCACTTTCTCAAAGAAGCTTCCTGTAGCCATGACTCTCTCCACTCCAGGAAAATTGGCTCCCATACTCTGCTAGTAATAACTCCTATTCCGAGGACTTCTGTCTCCACCAAATAGGAAAATGATTAGTATTCCAATCTCAGAAGATGTTACTTTACCTCTCTTTCAACTAACCTGAAATCCTCCTTAAAAAATTCATTTATATATTTTTTTCTAAAAAATCAGAGTAGATGAAAAAGAGCAACACAACTATTTGAAAAGATCTGAAATAGATACACATTAAATATGAATTTATTTTAATGTAATGGATAGAAAAAAGATATACTATGCAAAAAGAATAAGTAGGCTGGATGAGATATATTAATATCATAAATTAAACTTATGGGCAAAGGTAGAGAATTTCATAATGATATAGACATAAATGTAAAATGCAGAAACTTCTAGAAGATAACATAGACAATCTGGATGATGCTGAGCTTGCTGATGACTTTCTAGATACAACACCAAAGTCACCAGTCCATGAAAGAAATAATTAATAAGCTGGACTTCATTAAAATTAAAAACTTTTCCTCTGGAAAAGTCACTATCAACAGAATGAAAAGACAAGCCACAGAATAGAAGAGAATATTTGTGAAAGACATATTTTATAAAGGACTGTTATGTAAAATATACAAAGAAATCTTAAGACTTGACTATAAGAAAACAAACAACCTGATTAAAATTAGGTCAAAAACCTTAACAGAAACCTCACTAAAAAGATATACAGATGGCAAATAGCATATGAAAAGATACTCTACATCATATGTCATCATGGAAATGCAAATTAAAGCAAGAGATACCCCTGCACATATACTAGAATAGCCAAAATCCATAACATTGTCAATATCAAATGCTAGGGAGAGTGTATGGTACTATAATGGTGGACACATGTAGTTATATATTATACAATGGAATAGTAGTCATTAATAAAAAGAAACTAACTGCTGACACATGAAACAACATGGAAAAATCTTAAATGCCCCTGATTCTAGTTATATGATCTTTTGACAAAGGCACACTTACAAAGGCAGAACAGAAATCAGGGTTGCAAAGGGCTGGGCTGGCCAGATGTGTTGACAGCAAAAGGAAATCAGTGATTTGGGAGAGATGATGGAACTGTCCTATATCTTTATAGTGGTGATTACATGGCTGTATGTTTTTCAAACCTCCTAGAACTTACACTATGAAGGTGACTTTTTGTGTATGCATATTAACCTCAACAAAATAAAAAAGAAACAGCATGTGCATGGTTCTCTATGTAGGATTTGACTTAGCATATTTTTATCTCAGTTCATGTGTCAGTATCTGCCATTATTTTATCTCTCTTTTATGGGAACATGATCAAGGCACTAATTAAATTTGTGGATTGAGGGAACTATTCAGTATCATGATTGTGGTGGTAGTAAAAATACAGAATAGATACAGAATAGATCAAAAATCTTATAGTATAAAGGTTAATGTTTACTGTATATAAATTATACCTCAACAAACCTGATTTGGATATTTTAGTGGGCTAATTTTGAGAAAAATAATATATATTTGTGTAGATATATATGTGTATATAGATATAGAAATATATATATATATAATTTCCTCCTAAAGAAAGAAATTTGCAATTTGCATTTAGCATATATGTTCAAATATAAGAATTACAAAATAATCTATACTAACAAAACACATGTGTATCATTTTAAATTATCCAAAGCATTGTTGATTCCATTTGATTAAGAAAACTGATACTTAGTACATTAATATAATCTAAAATATTTTATGTTATACAGCTGTGATCATTAATGACTAGCATGAATTTTCTTGAAATTTCTGAAATTAAATGGTAATTACATTGCTGAAATGATGTTTTTGAAAGTTATTATAATGTTAGATAATTGTTCTTGAAGTTTGGATTTAATGTCAATAAGTTAATCTATGAAAACGCAATTCCTATTATAGTGTATAATAACTATATTCTCATCCAAAAAAAATGGTCTCTTACACATTGACTGTCATTTGTGTTCAATATATTGATCTCACTCGTACACTTTGAACAGCAGTTAGTGGCAAGATCCTCATTATCATGGTTCTAATAAGTATGAGGAAGATAATTCTTATATGGTGTGATTTTGATGCCGGCTTAATGCATAATCATGTAAGTTTCAACATATATTTATACATTTTAGTTAAGTGTAGATTCTTACAAGGAAATTAAATGATACAAAAGACATTTTATAGGAGGAAAACATGCAGAATTTCCAAAATAATAAATATATGTACATCTATGTGGTTTAAATATGTGTACACACACATTTTGTCTGGCATCTTTAGTGAGCATCTACTGTTTTTCTGTATACACAATGTCCCATTTATTCTTGAAACTATGCTGTTAGAACAGTACACCACACACTACACTGAAGACAGTTCCTTCCTCTATTCAAAACTGTCCTTTTAGCTATTATTAACATAACACTGACGTTGTAGTCACAGTTGATTTATCCAGCAATAACCACTTAAACAAAGACAAATTAATCTTCTTAATTTTTTTTTCCAGAGGAGAAGGGAAAAACATATTTTTACTGATTAGAGAAAATGTTGAACATGTGTTTTGGAGGCTGTTGGCAGCCGCCCCCATCTCTGAAATGCAGAGAAGTAACTAACAATCAGACAGGAGCAGAAAAGAGAAATAGAGGCTACATCAGATTTAAGTTATCCCTAAAATCCACTTATAAAACCAAGTCTTTTCCATAGTTAAGCTGGGTAACTCTTTCTAAATTAAGTCACTATCACTCATATACATTAAATAAACAATAGTTTTCTAAATCATTCAAGTTATGTACTATCAACTTTTATCAATAGTTATGACTGCCATGTCAGTTACATATAGTTTGCTAATTAACTTCAATTAGTTGTCCTAAAACTAGAACATTGACTTTTATTAAAACAATTCTAAAGCTGTCCACTAATGTACCACATAATGAGGACTTATTCTGAAAGTTAACTGAGCTTAGCTGTGTACATTTTTATATAAATGTTGGTTTCTTTTTTAATGAATAAATCTTTAAATTTAATTTAACACACCTACACAGGAGTTTAGAAATGTTAGGATATCGTGAAGTGTCTCTAAGGTTTTGGTTTTTATGAAAATGCATACAAAAATTCTAAGTGCTAGACTTAAAGCATTATTAAGGATGTGGAAAGATAAGCAACAAATTGAGAAAATATTAACCATAAATATATTTTACAAATATATATTTTATTTGCAAAATATATATTTGATAAAGGACTCATACATGGTATTTACATAAATAACTTCCTCAAATCTGTAAGAAAAAGACATTTCAGCAGAAAAATATGAGGAAGATTTAAATGGGGATTTAGCAAAATAAGATATTTGACCAACAGATTTTTGTAAACTGAAAACACTCATGAAACCACCACTCAGATCAATAAAAAAGTATTAATAGCATTTTGGAAGTCCCCTTCATACTCCTTTGCAGTTACTACTGTCTGTGGGAACCACCATAATTTCTATTATCACTGTGAAGGAGCTTATCCATTTTATATAAATAGAATTAGACATCATGCACTCTTCAGCATCTCCTTCCTTGCATTTATCATCGTGTTTGTGAGATTCATTCATGTTGTTCCTTACATCACTAGTGTGTGCTCTTTCTTTGCCATATGGAATTTCATTGACTATCTTTTAATTTATTCATCCCATTTAATAGTTGCTTGCATTTGGGTTGCTATCAGGTGATATTACTATTGTGAGCAATATTGCCATGAACATGCTTGTGTATGCTTTTTGGTACAGGTATATGTGCATGTTGCTCAGGTACACTCCCAGGAGGGAGATTGCTGCACCATAGCATATATAGCATGTATGAAAATGTTTAATAGATACTGCCAAAAGTTTCCCTACAGTGGTTGTACCAATTTAATTTCTCACCAGAAATGTGTGAATGATCCAGTGGTTCCATCATTACCAATATTTGGTTTTGTTCAGCTATTTTCTTCCCATGTTCTGGTGGGTGTTTACAGTGATTTCATTATGGCTTCATTTTGTATTTCCCTGATAACTGATGAGGTTGAACACTTTTCCTATGTTTATGGCCAGTAGGATATCTTCCTTTGCTTAGTGGCTATTCAAGTCTTTTGCTCATTTTTCCATTGAATTTTTGTCTTAGAGTTGAAGATGCTTTTTATGTAAGTGCTATGTATGAATCCTTGTCAAATATATATTTTGCAGATATCTTCTCTCAATCTGTTGCTTGCCTTTCCATGCTCTTAATAGTCTTTTAAATCGAGTACCTGTAAATGTTGTATGCATTTAAGATTTATTAAATAAAGATTCACATGAGGCATAACACTTAGAGATATTTCAAAATAGCCATTTTAATTTATTTTCTTTAATATTTTATATAATAATTAAAACAATGTTGATACAAATAAAATACTCTGTAAAAATTATAAAAAACGTGATTGAAAATTTCACTAAGCTAGAGACCTTCAAGATGGTGGAGGAGTAAGACGTGGAGATCACCTTCCTCCCCACAAATACAACAGAAATACATCTACACGTGGAACAACTCCTACAGAACACCTACTGAACACTGGCAGAAGACCTCAGACTTCCCAAAAGGCAAGAAACTCCCCACATACCTGGGTTGGGCGAAAGAAAAAAGAAAAAAGAGAGACAAAACAATAGGGACAGGACCTGCACCTCAGGGAGGGAGCTGTGAAGCGGGAAAAGTTTCCACACACTAGGCAGCCCCTTCACTGGCGGAGATGGGGAGTGGGTGGGTGGGGGGAAGCTTCAAAGCCATGAAGGAGAGCGCAGCAACAGGGTTGCAGAGGGCAAAGCAGAGAGATTCCCACACAGAGGGTCAGTGCCGACCAGCACTCACCAGCCTGAGAGGCTTCTCTGCTCACCCACTGGGACGGGTGGTGGCTGAGAGGTGAGGCTCCAGCTTCGGAGGTCAGATGCCAGGGAGAGGACTGGGGTTGGCTGCATGAACACAGCCTGAAGGGGGCTAGTGCGCCACAGCTAGCTGGGAGGGAGTCCAGGAGAATGTCTGGACTTGCCTAAGAGGTAAGAGACCATTGTTTCGGGGTGCGCGAGGAGAGGGGATTCAGGTTACCGCCTAAACAAGCTCCCGACATGGGTGCGAGCCGTGGCTATCAGCACGGACACCAGAGACGGGCATGAAACACTAAGGCTGCTGCTGCAGCCACCAGGAAGCCTGTGTGCAAGCACACGTCACTATCCAAACCTCCCCTCCTGGGAGCCTGTGCTGCCCGCCACTGCCAGTGTCCCGTGATCCAGGGACAACTTCCCCGGGAGAACACACGGCACACCTCAGGCTGTTGCAACGTCATGCAGGCTCGCCCCGCATTCTGTACCCCTCCCTCCCCCAGGACTGAGTGAGCCACAGCCCCTTAATCAGCTGCTCCTTTAACCCTGTCCTGTCTGGAGCACACGCCTTCAGGCAACCTACACGCAGAGGCGGGCCAAATCCAAAGCTGAACCCCAGGAGCTGTGCAAACACAGAAGAGAAAGGGAAATCTCTCCCAGCAGCCTCAGGAGCAGCAGATTAAATCTCCACCATCAACTTGATGTACCTGCATCTGTGGAACACCTGAATAGACAATGAATCATCCCAAAATTGAGGCGGTGGACTTTGGGAGCAACTGCAGACTTGGGGTTTGCTATATGTGACTGACTGGTTTCTGGTTTTATGTTTTTCTTACTTTAGTATTTAGAGTTTATTATCATTTGTAGATTTGTTTATTGATTTGGTTGCTCTCTTCCTTTTTTAAAAATATGTAGATATATATTTTTTTCCTTTTTTCTTTTTGTGAGTGTGTATGTGTATGCTTTTTTATGTGATTTTGTCTGTATACCTTTGCTTTTACCATTTTTCCTAGGATTCTGTCTTTCCTTTTTTTTTATATAGTTTTTAGTGCTTCTTATCATTGGTGGATTTGTTTTTTGATTTGGTTGCTCTCTTTCTTTTTATTACTTTTTAATTTTTTTATCTTTAATAATTTATTAAAATATTTTATTTTAATAACTTTATTTATTTTTATTTTCTTTCTTTCTTTTTTTCTCCCTTTTCTTCTGAACCGTGTGGCTGACAGGGTCTTGGTGCTCTGGCCGGGTGTCAAGCCTGTGCCTCTGAGGTAAGAGAGCGGAGTTCAGGACATTGGTCAACCAGAGACCTCCCAGGTCCACATAATATCAAATGGCGAAATCTCTCCCAGAGATCTCCATCTCAACGCTAAGATCCACTCCACTCAACAACCAACAAGCTATAGTGCTGGACACCCTATGCCAAACAACTACCAAGACAGGAACACAACCCCACCCATTAGCAGAGAGGCTGCCTAAAATCATAATAAGGTCACAGACACCCCAAAACACACCACCACATGTTGTCCTGCCCCACAGAAAGACAAGATCCAGCCTCATCCACCAGAACAAAGGCACTATAGTCCCTTCCACCAGGAAGCCTCCACAACCCACTGAACCATACTTAGCCACTGGGAGCAGACATCGAAAACAACGGGAACTACAAACGTGTAGCCTGCAAATGGAGATCCCAAACACAGTAAGTTAAGCAAAATTAGGAGACAGAGAAACACACAGCAGAGGAAGGAGCAAGGTTAAAAACCCACCAGATCAAACAAAGGAAGAAGACATAGGCAGTCTACCTGAAAAAAAAGAATTCAGAGTAATGATAGTAAAGATGCTCCAAAATCTTGGAAATAGAATGGAGAAAATACAAGAAATGTTTAACAAGGACCTAGAAGAACTAAAGAGCAAACAAACAATGATGAACAACACAATAAATGAAATTAAAAATTCTCTAGAAGGAATCAATAGCAGAAAAACAGATAATTGACCTGGAAGATAAAATAGTGGGAATAATTACTGCAGAGCAGAATAATGAAAAAAGAATGAAAAGAATTCAGGACAGTCTGAGATACCCCTGAGATGACATTAAATGCAACAATGTTCGAATTATAGGGATCCCAGAAGAAGAAGAGAAAAAGAAAGGGCCTGAGAAAATATTTAAAGAGATTATAGGTGAAAACTTCCCTAATATGGGAAAGGAAATAGTTAATCAAGTCCAGGAAGCACAGAGAGTCCCATACAGGATAAATCCAAGGAGAAACATTCCAAGAGACATATTAATCAAACTATCAAAAATTAAGGACAAAGAAAAAATATTAAAAGCAGCAAGGGAAAAGCAACAAATATCATACAAGGGAATCCCCAGAAGGTTAACAGCTGATCTTTCAGCAGAAACTGCAAGCCAGAAAGGAGTGGCATGACATATTTAGAGTGATGAAAGGAAAAAACCTACAACCAATATTACTCTACCCAGCAAGGATCTCATTCAGATTTGACAGAGAAATTAAAACCTTTACAGAAAAGCAAAAGCTAAGAGAATTCAGCACCATCAAATCAGCTTTACAACAAATGCTAAAGGAACTTCTCTAGGCAGGAAACAAAGAGAAGGAAAAGACCTACAATAACAAACTGAAAACAATTAAGAAATTGGATATAGGAACACACATATCGATAATTAACTTAAATGTAAATTGATTAAACGCTCCCACCAAAAGACGTGGACTGCCTGAATGGATACAAAAACCAGACCTGTATGTATGCTATGTACAAGAGAACCACTTCAGACCTAGGGACACAGACAGACTGAAAGTGAGGGGATGGAAAAAGATATTCCATGCAAATGGAAATCAAAAGAAAGCTGGAGTAGCAATTCTCATATCAGAGAAAATAGACTTTAAAGTAAAGACTATTACAAGAGACAAAGAAGGACACTACATAATGATTAAAGGATCAATCCAACAAGAAGATATAACAACTGTAAATATTTATGCACCCAACATAGGAGCACCTCAATATATAAGGCAAATGCTAACAGCCATAAAAGGGGAAATTGACAGTAACACAATCATAGTAGGTGACTTTAACACCCCACTTCACCAATGGACAGGTCATCCAAAATGAAAATAAATATGGAAACACAGCTTAAAATGATACATTAAACAAGATGGACTTAATTGATATTTATAGGACATTCCATCCAAAAGCAACAGAATACACTTTTCAAGTTCTCATGGAACAATCTCCAAGATAGATCATATCTTGGGTCACAAATCAAGCCTTGGTAAATTTAAGAAAATTGAAATCATATCAAGTATCTTCTCCGACCACAATGCTATGAGACTAGATATCAATTCCAGGAAAAAAATCTGTAAAAACTACAAACACATGGAGGCTAATCAATACACTACTTAATAACCAAGAGATCACTGAAGAAATCAAGAGGAAA
>NC_041217.1:12910620-12936914 GCF_002837175.3 Physeter macrocephalus | reverse complement strand
GGATCATAAAAGACTACTACAAGCAACTATATGCCAATAAAATGGACAATCTGGAAGAAATGGACACATTCTTAGAAAAGCACAACCTTCCGAGACTGAACCAGGAAGAAATAGAAAATATAAACAGACCAATCACAAGCACTGAAATTGAGACTGTGATTAAAAATCTTCTAACAAACAAAAGCCCAGGACCAGATGGCTTCACAGGTGATTCTATCAAACATTTAGAGAAGAGCTAACACCTATCCTTCTCAAACTCTTCCAAAATAGAGCAGAGGGAGGAACACTCCCCAACTCTTTCTACAAGGCCACCATCACCATGATACCAAAAGCAAACAAAGGTGCCACAAAAATAGAAAACTACAGGCCAATATCACTGATGAACATAGATGCAAAAATCCTCAACAAAGTAGAATCCTAGCAAACAGAATCCAACAGCACATTAAAAGGATCATACACCATGCTGAAGTGGGATTATCCCAGAATGCAAGGATTCTTCAATATATGCAAATCAACCAGTGTGATACACCATATTAACAAATTGAAGGAGAAAAACCATATTATCCTTTCAATATATGCAGAAAAATCTTTCAGTAAAATTCAACACCCAATCATGATAAAAACTCTCCAGAAAGTAGGCATAGAGGGAACTTACCTCAACATAATAAAGACCACAGTGACAAAGCCACAGCCAACATCGTTCTCAATGGTGAAACACTGAAACCATTCCTCACTAAGATCCAGAACAAGACAAGGTTGCCCACTCTCACCACTACTATTCAACATAGTTTTGGAAGTTTTAGCCATAGCAATCAGAGAAGAAAAAGAAATAAAAGGAATCCAAATCGGAAAAGAAGTAATAAGGCTGTCACAAGAGGGAGGAGTTGTGGGGATATATGTATATATTTAGCTGGTTCACTTTGTTATACAGCAGAAACTAACACACCATTGTAAAGCAATTATACTCCAGTAAAGATGTTAAAAAAAAAAAGAAAATTTCACTAATCTAATAATTATTATGCTAGGAATTTATTTCTGTTCCAATTTTGTCATCTTTATACCCTCTCAAACAATGTTTTCTTGATTAGAGAAAAGGTGGTTCTTATAGTCTAACACATTTTCCCCAGGGTGCTTTTTTTTTACTGAACACATTAAGAAGGATTACATGTGTTAAGAAGTCCATTTTTTTATGACACACATGAGGAAAGAAAAGAGGCTCTTGGCAAAGGTAGGATATTACTGCTTAAGCATTCTAACCCTTGGAGAGCCATTAAGTGTAGTATAAGTTAAACTTATTTTTGTTGCTTTCCTTTTTCTAGTAAATACCCTAGTGTATATGAGACATATATTTCAACCTTGAATTTAATTTTCTATATGGAAATCCTGAGCATTGTACCTATCTCCATATAATAAGGCAGTAAATCATATTTCTGAAGTATCTTTATTGTAAAGTCTTTAGAGCATGTGGAAACTAGTCATAAGTTACTGTTTGGTTTTATTAGATTAAATTAATCCCCACGTATGACTGCTGGAAGTATATCAGTTTACCCAAGCTAACTAATCCTTATACATAACTGAAGATTTTTGATACCCTTACCAGTAGTCTAGCTCAATGATATATTACCTAGCAACAAAAAATAATAATCTATGACTCCAAATGACAAAAGATTAACTGGAACTTTATAATCAGAAAAGTGAGAATACATTTAATTTCACCACTTAAATTTTATATTATTTTTTTAAATGCCACTTTTATTATATATTGTTTGTTGATACCATTTAATCTTACATCAATAAGCAGAGTAACAGACTGAACTGGGTTTGTTTCATTATTCTAACTGCAACTCTGAAATAAATTTGGCTAGTTAAACTGTTTTATTTGATCAGATGTGCATTGTACTGTTGGTCAAATACATTTGACTCTTTCCTAAATATCAGACATCTTAAACAGTGACATCTTTAAACAACCTAGAGTAAGAAACAACCTAGGGTTAGAAACTTCATAGTACTGTTTCCAGAAGATTAAATCACTTGCACAAATTATTTTTTAAGGTGTTAATAAAAAACTGTGAATATATTTAAAAGTTCCTTGACTCTCACAGTTCATCAGTATCACAACTGTTATTTTTAATGCTATTTTTATTTTTATTATGGTTAGCAAATAACAAATGGACCCTTACACAATTAAATTATTAAAATGTAATTGTAAGACATTTTTCATTTGTCTAATTTAGTGATATTCTAATTGACAAAAATGATACATATTATTAGAGCATCTTTAAAACCACTCTCATATTTTCCTGTTTGTTTTTTAACTTTTTTTTAAAAAAAGATTGCTTTCAACTTTATTGGGGCATAATAAAGATATAATTTATTTCACATATTTAAAGTGCAAAATTTGATAAATCTAAGCATATATATACACCTGTGAAAACATTACCAGGTGTATACATGTATAGGATTGTTATGTTGTCTTGAATTGACAGCTTTATTACAATGAAATGACCTTCATTATCCCTGGGGACATTCTTTACTCTGATACCTACTTTTTCTTTTATTAATATAGCCACTACAACTTTCTTTTGATCGGTGTTAGCTTGGTATATATTTATGCACAATTTTTCCTTTAATCTACTTAGGTGTTTATATTTAATGTGGCTGGGCTTCCCTGGTGGCGCAGTGGTTGGGAGTCCGCCTGCCGATGCAGGGGATACGGGTTCAGGCCCCGGTCCGGGAGGATCCCACGTGCCGCGGAGCGGCTGGGCCCGTGAGCCATGGCCGCTGAGCCTGCGCGTCCGGAGCCTGTGCTCCGCAACGGGAGAGGCCACAGCAGTGAGAGGCCCGCGTACCGCAAGAAAAAAAAAAAGGGACTATATTTAATGTGGTTGCAGTTTATAGTTGTTTATAGTTGTTTTTTATTTATTATTTTGTTTTGTTTTGTGCACACTGTCAATTGCATGTTGCTGTTTTGTCAATCCAAATTGGCAAAGTCTTTTTTTTTTGTTTCTCTTTTCCTGCCTTCTTTGGAATTGAGTATACGTATGATTCCATTTAGTATTCTTATTACTTCATCAGATGTTACCTCTGTTAGGGTTTTGGTATTACTTTGTATGTCATAGTATACAACTTATTATTAACTTATTGTACCAGTTCACATATATATAGGAACCTTAAATAGTGTGCATTCATTTCCCTTCTCTTAGGGTTTAGGAGATACTCTCATTCATTTTACTCTTACACATGTTACAGTACTCCATAATGCATACTGATTATTCTATAAACATGTATATGTTAATGAAATTTTAAAAATTAGAAAAATATTGTATATCTACTCATGTGAGTACATTTATGGTGCTGTTTGATTAGATCTAGTTTACATTTGTTATATCATTCCTCTTCCTGAAGTAATTTCTAGATTTCTTACAATGGAGTTCTGCTGATAATGACTTTTTTCTACTTTTCTATATCTGTAAAAGTCTTTATTTTGCCTTCATTAACAATTTTTTCTTTAGCAGTTTTTGACTTAGAATTTTCCATTAATATCTAGTCTTTCCATCAATGTCATTTCAATGCTTTAGGATCCAATTCAGCTTCCCACATTTCACATGTTTTTTTGTCTCCTAGTCTCTTCCAATCTATGGCAGTACCTTAGTCTTTCCCAGTCTCTCTTTACTTTGGCATTTTAAAGAGCATTCATCTATAACTTTTTAGAGTAGCCCTCAGTTTGGGTTTGTCTGATATTTTCTCATGATTAGGTAGAAATTATGTATTCTGGGCGACAGCACTACAGATAGAGTGCCCTTCTCAGTGTGATATCAGGGTGTGTTATAGGAATATGACTTATTACTGGATATGTTAAAGTAGATCACTTGTTTAGAAGGTATCTGTTGGATTTTTCTGCTACAAATTTACTGTTTTCTTTTTGTATTTAATAAATATCTTGGGGAGATACTTTGAGTTTTTGCAAATATTCTATTTCTTTCTAACTTTTGCCTGCTAATTTTAGTATCTACTAGTAGGTCTTGCCTGCAAAGATTATTACTGTGATGTTCTAATTATGATTTTCTATTTTCCTCATTCCATCTACATTTACTAATTGGAACGCTTCTTTAGGTAAAATTGTCCCTTCTCCCCTTTTATTTATTCAATTATTTATTTATATCTGTATGGACTCATATATTTTGGTCTTTGAGTTATAATCAAGTTCTTTATTTGTTTTGTTAATCAAATTATTCCAGTTTTGAGCTTACCAAGTTAACTCCTGGTTCCTTTGGATATGCCCCAAATTTTTAACTTAATTTAAATTGTTATAATTTTTATTTTATTTTATTTTTTATCATTTATTTTAGAGCTTTTTTTTACTACAAAATACTTCAGGTTTACCTTGTTTTTTCCCTGTTTCAGCCCTAGAATCAACCATTTCTCCAAAGAGCCCTGGTTGTTTTATTTAAAAGCAGTAAATAGAAACCAAGATCACTGTACTAGACATGTTCTTGCTTCTAGATTCCACTCTTTCTAGGTCCTCTTAGTGGATCTAGAAAGGAAACGTCTTTGGTGTCCTTAGTGATGTCCCTCTTTAATCCCAGCTATTGATAATATGTGTCCCCCCCCACCTTTTCTTTCTTATCTGTCTGGCTAGATGTTTATTCATTTCAGTGATCTTTTCAAAGAATCGATTTTTGGTTTCTACAGTTTTTCTGTTTTCAATCTCATGTATATTTAATATCATATGTATTATTTTCTTCCTTTTGCTTGCTTTAGGTTTAATTTGTTCTTTCCTAGTTCTTATTGATTTGACCCTTTCTTCTTTTCTTGTTCAATGCTAAAGTTTTTCTATATGTACTGTATTATCTGCATCCTACAAATTTTGATGGGTTGTAATTTCACTTTTATCAAGGTCAAAATGTTTTGTTTTTGTTATTTTAAATTTCTCTTGAGATTTTCTCTTTGCCCATGGGTTACTAAGAAGTGTTTTAATTTGCCCATGTTTGGGGATATCTTTCTGTTACTTATTAGCAGTTTAATCCCATTATGATCTGAGATTTATAATTCTTCTAAGTTTTGAGCCCTGTAGGATTTATAATTCTTTGTAGGATTTATAATTCTTCTAAGTTCTAAGCCCTGTTTTATGGCCCAGAATATGGTCTGTCTTTTTGAACATTCCATGTGGACTTGAAAGGCATATCTGTTACACTGTTCTTCTTGAAGTGTTCTAAATATCAATTAGTTTATGTGGTTAATAGTGTTGTTTAGGTCATCTATATCTTTACCGATTTTCTATTTGTTCCATCACTTCTGAGATACCAGTTTTAAAGCATTGAACTCTAACTGTAGATTTACTTATTTCTTGCAATTCTTTCGGTTTTTGCTTTAAGTATTTTATATTCTGTGGATAGTTGTATACCAATTTAAGATGGGCATGTCATCTTGGAAAAGATCTATTTCTCACTATGAAATGACTCATTTTATCTCTGTTGCTATTCCTTGTTCTGAAGTCTACCTTGTGTGAGGTTAATATAGCTATTCCTGCTTTCTTGTTTGTTTTTTTGAATAACAATTTTTTTCTTTTTTTCTTTTTTTTTTTTTTTTTTTGCGGTTTGCTGGCCTCTCACCATTGTGGCCTCTCCCGTTGCGGAGCACAGGCTCCGGGCGCGCAGGCCCAGCGGCCATGGCTCATGGGCCCAGCCACTCCGCGGCATGTGGGATCCTCCCGGACCGGGGCATGAACCCATGTCCCCTGCATCAGTAGGCGGCCTCTCAACCACTGCGCCACCAGGGAAGCCCTGTATTTTTATTTTTAACATATCTCTTTCTTTATATTTAAAGCAGGTTTCTTGTAGTTAGCACATAGTTAGGTCTTGCTTCTTTGTCCAATCTGACAACCTCTGAATTTTAATCGTGTGTTTAGATTGTTCACATTTACTTTAATTTCTGATATGATTGGATTAAAATGTATTATCTTGGAAGCTGTTAACTATTTGATCTGGTCTGTTTTATTTTTCTGCCTTCTCGTGTTAATTATATTTTAAGTGATTCAATTGTATTTCCTTTATTGAGTTTATTTTTATAATTTTAATTTATTAGTGACTTCATATGGTTTGCAATATATATCTTTAATTGATCAGAGGCTCTTTGCATATGTTAGAATGTTAAATATTGTCTCACAAGTCATAAATGATGTGTTTTTTATTTTCCACTATTTTAAAAAATCTTTGTATTTGTCAGCTCAAGTTATTAATACTGACTTATCTTGAAATTCAGTGTCTTTCTTTAGCTGTATCAAGTCTTCTGATGTGCTTGTAGAAGGCAATCTTCATTTGCATTACTGTGTTTTTCATGTTTAGTATATTTGTTTAATTCTTACTTATATTTTCCATTGCTCTGCTGAAATTACTCATCTGATCTTGAATGTTGTCCACCTTTCCTATTAGAGATTTCAACATACTAGCCAAAGTTATTTTAAATAGCCTGTCAGATAGTTCCAGTGTCTATGTTATCTCTCTGTCTTGTTCTTTTGATCATTAATTTGCTAGAGGGTTTCTCTCAATGTATGCTCCACTTTTAGCTTATTGTCTTCCATTAACGCTGCACCTCAGAGAGGTTCTCTCCATGATTTACAACTCTGTCAGTATTGCGCTGTTACTTGCTAGTTGATGCTTGTTAATCTAGGAGAGACAGAGGGTGGTGGTCTCTGTTTTAGGCACCCTGTCCTTGGATTCCATGCATGTAGTCTTCTCATTGCTCCCATGTTTCTGACAGTTTTAGTTCTGTGTTCAGCACATCAGTGTATATTCCTACCTCTTACCTAATGTTAGAAGTTTTCTGTTTGTTTTGTAATTGTTTTCTCTTATTCCCTTCCCTCAGCAGCAGAGCTCAACAAGTTTTGTATCTCTTTTCCCACAGATTATGGATTTGCCCTGTAGATGACTCTTTTGTAACTTGCATGGTACCTGCTGTTCCACTTTTCCAAGCTGAACAACAAGGGACACCTTATCTGAAATCTCACTAAACATTTGTGAACACCCAGATCAATAGTTGGAGAAAAATCTGCAAGAGTGTATACCTTACCTCTATATCTGCAACCTGCAGCTGGGGCAGGAGCCCCACCCACACTCTCCCACCAGCCCACAGTCGACATCCACCAATTAGTTAATTAGGGTAGTTCAATTTTATTTATTGGTGTTTGGCTGTACCTGCCTCCCTGGGCACGTAGCTTTTCTGTGATTTTAGAAAGTTTATTAACTTGCAGTTTTCCCAGCATATGTGTGTGTGTATGTTTTAAGGGTAGGGATGATACTTTTTCCAGTTCTCTATATTTCCAAGCATAAACCAAGAAATATTGCCTTCATTTTTTAAAGCTATTTTTTCTAGATAGAGAATTCTAGATTATCTATATTATCTAGATTATCACCCTCAACACACAGACACACAGACACACACACACACACACACACACTTAACCACTTTAATTCTTTAAAAATGTTGCTTGACTAACCAGAATTTCCTTATTTCTAGATAGATGTCTGCTATTATACTTATCATTTTTGTTCCTCTCTATATATGCCCTCCCTGCAACCCTGAATGCTTTTACAATTTTCTATTTATCACTGGTTCTAAATAATTTGATTATGATGTGGTTTGTGTATTCTACTTGATATTTCTTATACTTGAGGTTTTCTTTTAAATTTTGATGATATTCTTACATCTGTAAATTTATATTTTTACTCAGATTTGGAAAATACTTGGCAATCTTGTAGTCAAATATTTTTCTTCCTCCCCACTCTCTCTTTTTCTTTTGGAATACTAAATATACATACATTTGGCCAGTGGATATAGTTCCACTGCACACAGATGCTCTATTATTTTTGTCCATTCTTTCATCTCTCTATTATTTTTGAATAGTTTTTGTTAATACATATTCAACCTTGCTAATTTTATTCTCTGAAATATCTAATCTACCTTAATTGTATTCAGTGAATTTTCATTTCAGACATTATAGTTTTCACGTCTAGAAATTTGATTTGGGTCTTTATTGTATTTTCAGTGTCTCTACTTCTTGTGTTAATCTTTCCTCTATCTTCTTGAATATATGGAATACAGACTTAGAAACTGTGTTTATGTTTCTGTCTACCAATTCTATTATTTATTCCATTTTGGATCTGTTTCAATTGATTGATTTCTTCATTGTTTCCCTGCTTCTTTCGATATCTGGTAATCTTATTGGATGCCAGAGCTTGTGAAATTTACCTTGTTTAGTGCTGGATATCT
Source organism: Physeter macrocephalus (assembly GCF_002837175.3). NCBI lineage: Eukaryota > Metazoa > Chordata > Mammalia > Artiodactyla > Physeteridae > Physeter > Physeter macrocephalus. The sequence goes on along the minus strand of NC_041217.1, from coordinate 12,928,646 downwards.
TTACAACCCTATAAATATTCTTAAGCTTTTTTGTGTTGCAGTTAAGCTAATCTGAAACAGATTGATCCTTTCAAGGCTTGCTTTAAGCTTTGTTTGTGACACTGTAGCAACCTTTAGTTTAGAGCCAAGTTGACCCTACTTCTGAGCAGATAACCTTATGTTTATTCTACTAGATGTCCAGCAAATCATGAGGTTTTCTACTCTGGCTCATGGGACTATGATCTATTCTTTCTCTAAGTGTGCTCCTTTTGTGTGGTTGTTTCCCTTAAGAGAAAATTGAGAGATAATTTTCTCTTTTAACCTGCACTCAGCAGAAGCTATGAAGGGGACCTTTGCAGACCCTCAGGACAGAGCACCCTGTTTTTCTCTGTGCCTCTCTTTCCTCTCCAGGACTGTCATAAAGTCCAGCTTCCTTGGCCTCCTCAGACTCCCAGCTCCATCTTCTTAACTCAGGAAGATCACAGGGCTCCATCTGGGTTTCCTTCCCTGTGTTGCAGCCTGGAGACCCAAGTGAGTAAACTGTGACAATTTTAGGGTTCACTTCATATAGGCCTTTCACTGAGGGATCTCTGTCCTGTGCTTCTTGATGTTCAAAGCTGGAAACTGTTCTTTCATATATCCCTTACAGAATTTTCACTTGCTTCAAGTGGAACAGTAATTCCAATCCCTGATGTTTCAACTCGGCTCATCCTTAAATCATATTTTTAAATTATGTACTTATTCAGTGAGAAATATATCTTTTAGAAAAAGTTTATACTAGTTATCATGCTTTATATTTCATATATCTTCTAATATACTTTTGAGTTATAAAAACATCTTCTGTTTTCAGTATGATTTTGAGGGAATTCATGTGTATTTATGAAGAAAATTTGGAAATGTTTTTAAAATGGAAAGCTACATTTTTGGAAAAAAGAGTAACACATGATCTTTCCTACTTTGGGGGGAGGGGATTAATTCTTGAGTTTCTAAACAAACGTGAATGAAACTATTGTGCCACTCTCTCCTTGAATTTATCTTTTCTTTTTAAAAAATTTTTGATTCTCATACCACACTGGAATAATGGACAAAGAAACAATTAACTGTGTTTTTTTTCTTACAATCTACCTTTATCAATTGATAACATCTTTACAGTGCAAAAAATCTGTATAGATAGTGGCACAAGTATTAGGAAGCAAGATTGTTTGACATTGCAAATACTGAAACCTCACTGTTGGAGATTTTCTTGTATATAGATTAGGTTTGTAACTTGCAATAAAATGTATAACCCTATCAGGAAAAACAGCACAGTGATAAGCCATCAGAACAATATAGAGCTATACATTTTCTCTGCACAACAAACACCAAGATGCTTACATCCAGATACTGTGACCTTCAGTTATGTTCAGGGTACTACGAAAAAAATGTGAAGACACTACATCTATTCCTTTACAGACGGGCCCGGTCTCCCTTCATTGTAGAGACCACCTCTGTTTATCAGCTTTGATTCATATGAGATTTAATTCAAACCCATTATAAAATTGCAATAATGTTAAAATAATATCTGAAATAAGAAAATGAATATTTTAAAATACTGTTAAACACTATGTTAGACTACAAGGTTATTTTACTGCTTAGTGTACGTTTACAGAAAGATACATAGAAATGCAAATGCCTATTGTATTTTATAATCCTCAAACGGGTATATATGTATATCTATAAGAGCCAATATGTTGATTAAAATAATTATATGGAAAAATTAATTATATTGATCTGTAGAATCAGTCAGTAATGATGTATGATTAACATTTATGTCTCTCGGTGAAATCTGTATGGAATGCTGAATTTTAACACTGGAAATAAAATGAAACGTATATGCTATTTAATAGCTATGTTTCTATTCCTCCTAATAGAATAATGAAATAATTGGAGATTCTTCTTTCCCTATAGTGTACGTAATCATTTAAATACCGTTCGCCATGCTTTCCATTTTGAAGGGCTTAAAAATATTGTAGGGTTTAATAGAAAACTAATGAAGTCTAAAAATTAGTGTTAATTTTACTTGCAGTGTTTCCAATTAGGTTTACAGGAATCTTTTATTAGCAGTTCTGAATCTCTTTGACCAAGCATATGTAATGGTTGGTAAATTTACTGAGTTAGATTTCTAATCTAAACAGTGTATTTTATTGTATCATGTTATCTTACAACTCTACAAAGTCCTTTCTCTAAAACCCAGAATGAAGTGATGTGGCAGGCATTTTAAAGTAGACAGTTCATATGCAGAGTCAACTCTAAGTAAAATTATTCAACAGTCTAAGTTTTGTTTCAGCATATTCAGTCTTTGTTTTTATGACCTTCTTTCCTTCTATGGGACACTCTAGCTTTTTCTCCCTGAAGTTGTTTTTTTTCTCCCATTTTGTCTCTGACAGAAATGGATATCATAAACTCCCAGAAAATAGCATTAGCCCTGACATCTTTGGGCACAGTAAATAAGAATAGATAAAAGAAAGAAATACAGAGGTGAGGAAAGAAGAGAAGAAAAACTTTTCTTATTTAAAGCCATTTCAGTTCTCAAGCCAAATGAAATGGCACTTTTATTAAAAGATCTTAAAATATCAGAACATTACCAAAGGAGTATGTGTCTGAGTTTCAAGCTAGTTGATTTAGTTAAGAATTTCTTTTCTTAAAAATTGTATATTTTAAATAATTCAATATATGTTTCTGAGCATATGCCATGTGCACAAGCCAGACCAAAAGTATGTGGAAAATGCATTTTTTAGAAACTTTAGTTGTAAATTTCAAAGTTTGACAGTTAACTTCATGATCTCCTTGGATGGATAACTTCTTCTGGGTTTTATTTTCACTGACCTTATTAAACCAAATTACCAAAAAATATGTAATTGTTATTGGTGTACTACTGGTCATGTTGTTTAAAAGATTTCCCTTTACAAAACAATAAACTACTTATAAAAAGTAATTAATGATATCACTTCTAAGGCTTTATTGGAAAAGCTTACAGACTTTACAAACATTCCTAGTAAAATCACATCAAGTGAAACAATAATTTAATTAGCAGCATATTTTTTTTCATTGTACAATCATTACCTTTTACTGTTTCCAGAAATTAAGTATGCTGCTTCCTTGGCCTTTTCTACCAGAACAGAGATGGGAATGTTGACATGAAAAACAAAACACATAACTTAAACTATACAAGTAAAATTTTCTTAGAAACAAAAAAAGGTAAATATGCTTCTCCACATTTTAAGCACTGTGTACAATTTTGACAAATTATTATTATTTTTTTAAGATTTATTTATTTAATTTATTTTTGGATGTGTCGGGTCTTTGCAGCACACGGGCTCTTCGTTGCAGCGCGCAGGCTTCTCTCTAGTTGTGGTGTGCGGGTTTTCTCTTCTCTAGTTGTGGTGCGCAGCCTCCAGCGCACATGGGCTCTGTAGTTGCGGTGCGTGGGTTCCAGAGCGCATGGGCTCAGTAGTTTGTGGCACTCAGGCTCTCTAGTTGAGGCACGTGAGCTCAGTAGTTGTGGCGTGCGGGTTTAGTTGCCCCAGGGCATGTGGGGTCTTAGTTCCCTGACCAGGGATTGAACGCACGTCCCCTGCATTGTAAAGCGGATTCTTTACCACTGGACCACCAGCGAAGTCCCGGCAAATTATTTTTTTTTACCACACATTTTAAAATGGTCATAGGGAAGCCTACTTTTATTTTTATATGTCTAAGCAGAATTTTAAAAGAATATCAAATACAATGCTTATGACAAGAAAATATTATTTTTATCATGAGGAGGTGCAAATCAAATCCACCAACATATAAAAGAGTAATGTATCATGACCAAGTGGCATTAAATTCAGTAATACATGTCATGATTCTAGTTATTACTTTAAAATGTATATCTCAGAAATAACTAAATTTCCTTGTCAATTGCATTATTATGAACTTTCATCAAATCTTTAACCATGGTCATTTTTAAGTCTTTTGTCATTTACAGACAGTTCTGGGTGTACTCTGATGCTTTTGCAAAAATGTTCCTATAAAAGGGTTTCATCTTCAAGCAATTCATGGAAAAGACTCTGACAAGTACAGGTTTCTGGTAACTGACTATACTGCTGAACTGAATGAATAAGCATTTTCAGAACTCTGATGGAAAACTGATGAATTCATAAAAGTGCTAACAAAAGATCAAGATGAAAAAAAAATTAATTACATGGGACTGAGTGAACTGATGAGGATGATTATAATTTTTGTGACTTTCTGTTTGAATAAAAAAAAATCCCACAAGGACTCAGAGGCAAAAAATATACAAATCAATTTTCACTGCAAAGTAAAGGAGCTGTTACAGTGGAGGATTACTGGACTGAATGTCAATATTATGACATAGTGTGAGTGTGTTTCGTGCTTGGTAATTGCAATCATTGTTGCTTTTGTTGTGGTCATCCATTTACAATGCTTGGTGTCAGTTTATTTATCTCTTGTAAAAATAAAATACAGTGTGTGTGTGTGTGTGTGTGTGTGTGTGTGTGTGTGTGTGTGAAAAATTCAGTAATTCAAGTCCAGTTCAATATTCAAGTATCAATTTAATTTAATTTGCTAAAGAACCAAACTAAAAACAGTCATTTCACTGAGGCAGAAAAAAAAATTTGACAATATTCAACATCTTTTCATGATAAAAATTTTCAACAAACAAGGAAGATAATGAACTTCCTTAACCTGTGCTTTAGCCACTAAAGCTTTACAGGCTTATTATTACATACAATATTTTCTTGTCAGTTGGTGAGGTGTCTCTTAAGATATTTGGCCGAGGTTTTAATCAGGTTCTTTGTTTCTCTATTGGTGAGTTTTAAGTGTTCTTTTTATATTTTGGATAACAGTCGTTTATCAGGTATGTCTCTGGAATATATCCTCTCCCAGTCCATGGCTTGTCTTTTCATTCTCTAGACATTGTCTTCCACAGAGTACAAGTTTTTAATTTTTAATGAAGTCCAGGTTATTAATTATTTCTATGATGATATGTGTCTTTGGTGTTGTATCTAAAAAGGCATCACCATACCCAAGGTCATCTAGGTTTTCTTGTGTGTTATCTTCTAAGAGTTGTACAGTTTTCCTTTTCACATTTGGATCTATGATTCATTTTGAGTTAATTTTTGTGAAGGGTGTCAGATCTAAGTGCACTTTTTTTTTTTTTTTTTTTTTCGGTATGTGGGCCTCTCACTGTTGTGGCTTCTCCCGTTGCGGAGCGCAGGCTCCGGAAGCGCAGGCTCAGTGGCCATGGCTCACGGGCCCAGCCGCTCCGCGGCATGTGGGATCTTCCCGGACCGGGGCACGAACCCGTGTCTCCTGCATCGGCAGGTGGATTCTCAACCACTGCGCCACCAGGGAAGCCCTAAGTGCACTTTTTTGCATGTGGATGTCCAGTTGCTCCAGCATCGTTTGTTGAAAACGTATCTTAGCTAAATTGTATTGTCTTTGCTCCTTTGTCAAATATCACTTGGCTATATTTATGTTGGTTTATTTCTGGGCTCTCGATTCTGTTCCATTGATCTAATGTCTGTCCTTTCACCAACAGTATACTGTCGTGATTACTGCAGTTTTATAGTAAGTCTTGAAATCAGAAATCAGTCTTCTGACTTTATTCTTCTCCTTCAATATTATGTTGGCTCTCTGGGGGTCTTTTGCCTCTTCGTATAAACTTTAGAATCAGTTGGTTGATATCCATGAGATAACTTGCTAGGATTTTGTTGGGGATGGCCTTGAATCTATAGATCAAGTTGGAAAGAACTGACATCTTGACAATTTTGACTTTTTCTAACATGAACATGGAATTCTTTCCATTTATTTAATTCCTCTTTGATTTTATTCATCAGAGTTTTGTAGTTTTCCTCATATAGATCTTGTTCATACTTTATTAGATTTATACCTAAGTATTTCCCTTTGGGGGTACTATTGTAAATGCTATGTTTTAAATTTCACTTGTTCATTGTTGCTGTATGGGAAAGAAGTTGACTTTTTATCTCACAATCTTCCGATAATTGTTTATTAGTTCCAGAGTTTTTGGTCCATTCTTTTGAATCTTCTACACGAATGATCATGTCATATGTAAACAAAGACAGTTTTTATGGTCTCCATCCCAATCTGTACGCCTTTTATTTCCTTTTCTTGCCTTACTGCATGATAAATACTTCCAGTATGATGTTGAAAAGGAGTGATGAGAGGGGACATCCTTGCCTGGTACCTGATCTTATGGGGAAGATTTGAGTTTTTAACTATTAAGTGTGATGTTGGCTATAAGTTTTGTGTACATAGTCTTTACGCTATTGGGAAACTTCCCTCTATTCTTGGTATACTGAGAACTTTTAATCATGAATGAGTGTTGATATTTGTCAAATATTTTTTCTGCATCTACTGACATGACCATGTGATTTTTCTTTTTTAGTCTGTTTATGTGATGGATTACATTAATTGATTTTTAAATGTTTAACCAGCCTTGAATACCTGGGATAAATCCTGCTTTGTCATGGTTTATAATTATTTTTATACTTTTTTTGAACAGTTATATCTTTTTTTTCCAATAATTATAGGCATCAATTATTATGATGTGGATATAATTAATTTCCATTCTCATCTTATTTTTTTGTACCAGGTTTCAAAATACTTGTTTTCAAAACCTTTTTCTTTTCACCTTCATCATACACCTAAATCTTCTCAAACTTTCCACTATATTATGCATTTTAGTGAGTCCTTTTTTTCTCTCTAACCTATCCCATCTCGTATCCTGGTATCTTTGTTTTCTCCTCAAACCACTTTGATACATCGCTAACCGTGTAGCACAACTGTCATCCTGTGGCTTTTTGTTCATTGTACTTTTGGGTTAGATATGTTTTCCAATATTCAGTGACTTCATATGTTTGCTCCCTACCTTTGTTCATTGGTAGATAAATTTTCTGAGTAATTGCCTGTTTTCACTCTAGCTTTAAAAAAAATAGACTGCTTATCCCCCTTTGTTATTCTCTCTTTGTTGTTATAAGATTTTACATCTTTTATTGCCTTGCTAATAATTCTGTCTTCATAGAGAAGAAAGATAAATAAAAAACACATACATTTTAGCAAAGCAAATTCATTTTTAGGAATTTGTGCAAACATGTAAAATGTGGCATTGTATGTTCAATGATTTCATTGCAGTAAAAATGAAAAGATCACAATCAAAGCAAATGTGTGTCTATAAAGGAGTGTTTAATATGATATAGTATTTCTGTCTATTCAGATTAATACTAAGAAGTGATTACAAATGAGTGTATCAATGAATGTTTACTAAAATAAACTTTATATGTATATATATGAAGAAGAAATAGAATTTGCAAAATAGAAGCAAAAACTGATAGAACTGAAAGGATAAATAGGCAAATCCACGATAATAATTGAAGATGGCAATACCCGTCTCTCAACAACTGATTTTAGAAGAACTCGACAACCATGGAGAGCAAGTTCTAATAGACATCTAAAGAATACTCCACCAATTAACAGCAGAATATGCATTTTTTCAAGCAGCCATGGGACATTCACTAAGGTAGACTATATCCTGGGATATAAAAACTACTTCAACAATGTAATGTAATTGAAATCATAAAGAATATGTCTCTGACCAGAAAGTAGAAATCAACTACAGAAAGATAAGAAGAAAATCTTCAAAAACTGGGAAACTAAAGAACGCCCATAAAAGTAATTCATGGAAAAAAAAAAAAAGTAATTCATGGAGCAAAGAGTAAATCTTAAGGGAAATCAGAAAATTTTATTTAACTTGAATATAAACAAAAACTACATGTCAAAATATGTCGTAAAAGGCCAAAACATTGAGAAGATATATATAGTACAAAATGTGAAATTAGCAAAAGAGGAAATGTCTCATATCAATAAATTAAGCTCTCAAGAAATTAGAAAAAGAAGTAAAAAATAAACCCAAAGCAGAAGCAAATCAGAAGGAAGAAGCAAATAAAAATTAGAGCAAAAATCAATAAAATTTAAACATAACAACAATAAGGAAAATCAATTAAAAAAAGACTAGACACAAATTAATTTTATCAGGGATAAAACAGCAGATTTTTACTACAGACCCTCCAGTCATCAAAAAAGTAATAAAGGGATACTATTGAAAACTCTACACACATCAATTTGCCAACTTAGATGAGATGGAACATTTAATTGAAAAGCACAAACTGCTAGAACCCACCCAAGATGAAATAGATACTTTGAATAGCCCTTGTTAAGAAAATTGAATTATTATTTTTTTTAAACTCCCAGAAAGAAATCTCTGGGCCCGAATAGTTTGACTGGAGAATTCCACCAAAAGTTTAAAGTTAACAACAATTCAATACAACCTCTTCCAGAAAATAAAAAGGAGGAACATTGTGAAGTAACAAATTTAACCTTGCCCAAATGAAGGTCTGGTCTTTATCCTCAGCCTCTGGGAGGACAAGAATCTCAACTCTTGGAAAGTCATGCCAAATAGGAGTGTCTTTTTTACCTGGGGTATTTGAGCTACATCAACAGTGTTATTTAGGGAGGGTTGCCTCAACCAAGGCAGATAGTAACGCTGTGATTTAGGGTGTCAGGGTTTCAGCAATACCAGAAATGTAGCAAGGGGTAGGGCCTCTGCGACATCAGCAGTTTGAACTTCTGATAGATTTGAAACAGAGATCAGCCATGTGCACAATCAATCATGAATATGTAATGGAGTTCACAACACAGACTTTGGACACTGAGGCTCTGGTGAGTTTTCCTAATTGGCAATAATCTGTATATTGTCACAGATCAGTTCCAGGAAACTAACGGCCCTGATTCCATGGGGAGAGGGCAACAGGATATTTTTATTTCTCTTGAGACTGCTTTGACTCATGTGTTACGTGTAAGTGCATTGTTTCACCTCCAGATTTGGGGGGATTTTCTGGATATCTTTATGTTATTAATTATTAGTTTAATTCCATTTTAGTCTGAGAACATACTTTATATGATTTCCTTCTTTTAAATTTATAAAGATGTGTTTTGTGACCCAGAATGTGACCTATCTAGGTGAATGTTTCATGTGAGCTTGAAAACAATGTGTACTCCTGTTGTTTGATGGAGTATTCTGTGCATGTTACTCAGAACACATTGCTTGAGAATGCTCTTCAGGTCAGCTGTTTCATTACCTATCAATTACTGAAAGTGAAAGAGGAATGTTGAACTCTAAATAACAGTGGATTTGTCTATTTCTCTTTATAATTCTATCAGTTTTTGCCAGAGGTATTTTGACTCTATTGTTAGTTGTATAGGTGTTAAGGATTAACTCTCCTTGGAAAGCAGAGCCCTTTAACATTAAGTAATGCTTCTCTTTATCCCCCATGATTTTCCTTGTTCTGAAATCTGCTTTGTCTGAAATAAATTTAGCTACTCCATGTTTCTTTAATTAATGTTGTCATGCTGTATCTTTCTCCATACCTTTACTTTTACCCTACCGGTGTCTTTATGCTTAAACGGTATCTCTTTTAGATAACATGTATTTAGGTATTGCCATTAAAAAAAAATCTACTCTAACAATCCCTGTCTTTTAATTCATGTATTTAGAGTATTCATACTTAAAATGGTTATTGATATAGTTGGATTAATATCTACCTTGTTCATAATGGTTTTCTATTTGTTGCACTTATTCTTTGCTTCATTTTTTCCTTCCCCCCCTTTTTTTCCTTTTCTGGTTTTAGTTGAGCATTTTATAAAATTCAATTTTATCTTCCTCTTTTAGCATAGCAATTGTATTTCTTTATATATCTATCTGTCTATACATACATATGTATATGTATGTCTATGTCTATGTATGTATGCATTTGTTTGTTTTAGAGCCTATCTTAGAGTTTACAGTATTCATTTACAAAAATCTAAGTCCTTCACTTTCCCTTCCATATAACAGAGCCCCTAGGGAATCTTGCCTGACTCATCCTGGGAATCTGGTGGGTTTCCTGAAGGTAAAACACACAAATATGTGAGGGCCCCCCTAAAACTGTAGCCCCCGTTGTTTCTAATGCTCCTTCTAGTCCACAATAGCGTCTATACTCATCACAATTACCACTGTAGTGTTTTCACCAGTGTATGACTCCTGCAGTTTCTGCCCCATGTATGTAGATTTACCCTGTGAGTCTCTGGATTCACCTGTCTTTCTAGATTTTGGGGTGATTGCTAGCCATGCAAACTCAGTTCTTTGAGGATCCAGCTAAGTCATTGATTTTCAGTTTGTTCATAATTTTCTTGTTGTAGGTATAGGAATGGTTACTTCCAAGCTTTTAACATTTTGGAACTGAAACCGGAAGTAACCTTCATCTTTAATGTTCAGCTGACATTAATGTGCCAGATACTACAATGACTAATATAATCTGTAAAAACTTTCTTTGACTCTCATCATTTATAAAGAAATATTTTAAAATTTCAATTATAATTAATAAATAAAAGATCTTTTTCAGATAATAAGATTTTTAGCATCTAGAAATGATGTATATAATAATGCACTACTTTTTCTCAAGCTAATGATAAAATAATTTGTAATGAGAGAAAGCAAAATTACATCATGGTTTCCTATATAATAGAAAATTCTACATTAGTTCAAACTTGTAAGTACTGACAGTATAAAGTTATAAGAGAACATGCAGGGTTATAATAATAATAAACTCAAAAGAAAAATGCTGTCACTCATCCTACATATATATTGTAAGCAGTGATTCAATTTCAGCATACGAAACAAATCTGTTATGATAAATTATATTGTACATATTAATTTAATGCCTTTACATTCTTTTTTAAGTTGGAAGTGTTTGGGGGTCATAAAGTTATATATGATCATAAAAAGTGAATGCCTGTTAATTGTTAAAGATAAAAACAATTTATATCAAAATTAGTACTCTGCAAAATTTTATGTACCTTTTAAAGGGTATCACACATAACTTAATTTTTGAGACACACTAATTTACATGATGTAAATTTTCAGTAGACTGCCATTAATATTCTTGGCAATAAATAGAAGAATACTTCAATCTTTGACTTATTCATCCAAACACTTTTTCTGTGTCAACTGATATAATTATTTAATTTTTCTTCCTTTGCTGTTTAATATGGTAGATTATATTAATTTTTTGCTAATATTGAACCCATGTTGCATCTTTCAAATAAAGTCCATGGTGTGCAGTTATTTTTTATGCAGTGTTATATTCAGTTTGTTAATATTATGTTGAAGATTTTGCAAATCTTCATATGAGAGATATTAGTGTGTAGTTTCCTTTTTTTCTTTCTTTTCTTTTCTGCTTTTGTCTGGTTTTGGTATGAGAGTAATACAAGGCCTCAGAAAATGAATTAAGTGCTGTTTACTCCTATTTCTGGAAGAGTTATATAAAACTAATGTTAAATTTTCTTAAATGTTTATTAGAATTTTCAAGTAAAGCCATTTGTATCTGGAGATATCTTTTTGGGGACCTTTTTAACTTGAAATTCAATTTTTTAAAGGCTCTAGGACTATTAAGAATATCTGTTTATATATATGATTTACAAAAGTAATGAGGAGAAAGTATTATTTTATGTACCTCTATTTTGGCTCTTTCTGTTGTTTGTTCTTCCTTCATAATACTCCAAAATTATTACTTTTATCATATTATATTTTACTTCATACTTAAAGTAAGTGCCTAGAGTAACAGATAAACACTTTGTTTCAATAAGGAGGAAGAGGTTGTTTAAATTCTAAAGTCTATCGAATACATGTGTCATTCCACAATGAATTTTTTGTAAACGAAGGGCTTTACTTCCTCAATTTCAGCAATAACAAAAATTAAGAGTGAATTTTAGACAGGTTTGTTTGTTAATGCAATTGTTTGAAAATATTGCTAACAACATTTTTTGTCTATTTTAACTATCAGCTTTGCTATAGATATAGAAATACTTGTTTACTAAAAAAAGAAACTTTTCCATTTTCTCTTTGGGTATACAACTAGTTCAACCTATTTTACTCTTTTGGGTTATCTTTAACTTGATGACTTTCTGATACCAAACTTCGAACATGCTGTTTCCATGCTCTTTCTTTTACCCAGAAAACTCCATCTTTGGCCCCACCAATTTTCATTTGAAACATCCCTCCTCATTAAGTTTCTAGGTGAGCCATTATCATCATAGAGAACTCTTTCCTAACAACCTATTCTAAAGTAACTTCCTACAGTGCTCTCAGGCACATTACATTATATATTTAGATTGATAATTTAAAACCATCATATGCTTGCCTATATTTCACTCTTTTTTCCTAATAGTATTTAAATGTCATGAGGATACAGAATCTGTCTTCTTTACCTATACATCCATACCAGCTTGAAAAGTGCCCAGCATAAACACTTAATAAGTATTTCTAAGTGAACAAATGAATAGAACAGTCAAGTACAGTTGTTAATACTTTTTTCCTAGTGGCTAGTTAGTTCCTCTAAGCTTTTTGTCATAGCTGCTGACACAAAATAAGAGTATAATATATAATGAAAGAAGATCTAGTACTAGTTATGTAACATCAAATAATTTGGTGACTATTCCACAATTTTTCAGGGCATCTTCTTTAGGCACATATATACATGTTTGGGTCTATATCAAAATGTCTGGCCAGCAGGTTTTGCAAATTTCATTATACTGAGTCCTTCATAAAACAGTTGTTCATATGCTTTGTCCACCTAATGACAATGACTTAACAATAAGAAACTTATTTTTCTGTTTTGAAATGTCTTCATGGGCAAACCAAGCTAGATCTGACAGCTCTCCATCATCAGGGAATAGAGCTGCTTCTACTTTTGTTCTGCCATTCTTAACATATGCTTCCTATTTTGCTTCAAGATGGCTGCTCTAACTTCTACCAACATATTTTATTTTATACTTTATTACATGTTTATATAACAATTTGGTCTTGTCACAGCACAGCCATTTCAAATTTTAAAATGTCATTTGAATCTGATAACTTACCTCTAAAGAAGACAGATGAGAAAATAAAGTTCAGAGGGCTTAAAGGACTGTGTCTAGACCATGCAGGAAATAGCACATTTAGATGTTCAAGGTGTTTTTGTCTCTAATATTCATTCTTTGTATATAATATGATAATAGTTCAATAGCTTTGCCTTTTTAAAAAAATATTTGAACCAGAGAGTTATTATAAAATACCTAAATTTGCATTCAGGGAAAAATTAACTCAGCTCATTAGATGCCCATGCATTTTTGCCCAGAATACCGAGTAAAGAGATCAGAAAAATAATGACTCTTTCTGTAACTTGACATGAGAAGTATTATCATTCACAGAATATCTTATATTTACACAATAAATACTTTACATATTAAAAGCCTAATTGACCTTTAAACTTTTGGATACCTTAACTGATAGAAAAACTGATTCTAATATTTAGCAAAGCATGTTATGATGAATTAACTAGGGCACACATTTATAAATTACGATGTCTTAATGTCCTAAATAATATTAACTTAAAGTTTTGGATTTCACAGTGTACTTTTACATATATTTGTAACGTTCCCTTGCAGCAAGTAAAAATGCAGTGACTTAAATAGGGCAAGCACAGTTTTGTTATCATCCTCCTTCAACAGATAAACTCTAGAGTTGGCATTTAAATCCACGTTTTCTTGTTAGAAATGGTAGTATCTTTTCTATGGGTTGCCTCTGTCAAGGAATACTGGAGTATATACTTTGAAAAAGGAGATCTCATAGGGAGGCAAACACAGGACTCTAATAATAAGAAAAATGAAGAGATGAAGACAAAGTAATGGTTACTTTGTCAACAGAGAGCAGAGCCTCAATTATCGGACCAGTCTTTGGTGTGAAGCAAATTTTCCAGATGTAAGAGTCCTTAGGCTCCATATCAGTTATATACTCAGTGGCAGAAAAGAGGCTATGAGTCACATAAAGCCATGCATTAGAACTTTAGGATCAAAGGAAAAAGTAATTATTAAATGTGAACTTTGACTATTGGCAATATTTATTTGCACAGAGGAAATATCAGCCCTTAGCCCTATTGGATCTGACCAATTCCAAGTACAGAGGCTTGTCAACATCAAATCTATGTGACAGGAAGACAATGAAGTCAAACACTGGTATGACGGTGATTCTTCACAAAACTGCTGAGAGAACAAACTAAAGCCAGAAAGACAAAATCTCTTTTCTAACTTTAGCTTCCATTATAGTCACATATTAACTTATTCTATCAATCTGCTTGTATATAACTACTTCTCATCTCTGCATCTCTTCCCCCTACCTTGCTCATTAGGTGTATCAGATCATCTCAGAGGACAGAGGTTGGGAACATGTCTATGTACATGCATATGTTTTATGTATTTAGATATAGATATATGTGTGCACACACAACTCACAAATACACTTATAAGCATAGACATATCATTATACCCAATATCAATCCAGTACCACATTGTTCACTGTAGTAAGTTTAGCTGTCCATATTTGTACAGTAATTTTATTTTTTAATTATGAGAAACCTGTCTCCTATCATCATAACATTTATTTATTTTATCAATAACTATTTCATTCTCGGCATTCCATGTATTTTGCTATATTATAAATGGTACCACTTTCTAAAAATGTCTAATTGTTCATTGCTAGTATGCAGAAACATGATAGGTTTTGTATATTGACTTTGTATTACCGTCAGTATGTGTGTGTGTGTGTGTGTATGTGTTTTTAAATAGAATTTAATTTTTAGAGCCGTTTTAGGTTCACAGAAAAATTGAGCAGAAAGTACAGCGAGTTCCCATGTACCCCCTGCCACCACACACACACAGGGTCCCTCATATCAACATCCCACACCGGAGTGGTACATTTGTTACAATGGATGAACCTGTATTAATGCATCATTACTCTTACTCAGAGACCATACTCTACATTACGGTTTACTCTTGGTGTTGTACATTCTGTGGGTTTGAACAAATGTATAATGACATGTGTCCACCATTTTAGTGTCAGATAGAATAGAATAGAGTCACTAACCTAAAAATCTGCACTCTAACCATCCTTCCCTCTACCATAACCTCTGGCAACCTCTGATTTTTGTATTGTCTTGATTACTACAGTTTATTTATTTATTCACCAACTGATGGACATCTTGGTTGCTTCTAACTTTTGGCAATTATGAATAAAGCTGCTATAAACACCAGTGAGCAGGTCTTTGTGTGGACATACTTTTCAGTCTATACTAGGTAGAATGTTTGCTTAACCATATGGTAAGACTATTTTTAGTTTTATAAGAAACCGCCAAACTGTCTTCCAGTATATCTGGGATAACAGTCCTTTATCAAATATATCTTTTGCAAATATTTTCTCCCAGTCCTTAGCTTGCCTTCTAAATGTCTCTGTGTATTTTTAATAGTGAATCAGAAGAGATTAAAAGGAGTAAAGGTACAAATATTTCATAATGAGAGGCATGATACGATGAGAAGTCATTATTTTGATTGAATTATGTTTGCCATTTAAGAGGTAAAGGGTATTTCTTGATACTTTTCAATGATAGAGGATGAGATGTGGGGAATGATGGAGGAGGTCAATTAATACTCAGTAAATGATGTGAGGGCACCTAAAAGTAATATGAAAAGCAGGTGAATACCTACCTCCTCATTTATATTAAAAAATTACATGTATCAGAGAATAAAATTTAAATTCTATCATGTTACTACAAAATTTTATATCTATGAGATAGCACAATCAGTAAAATTTTACAAAGTATGATTCCTGATTCAGAAGCTATAAATGACTATTGATTTTATTCCGTAAGATTTTTTTAAAGTTCTGCACAAAAATGAAATAACCAATGCAAAAACACACCAGTATTTATGGAGGGAAACTCAGTATTGTTAACATGCCAGTCTACTATGTATACATTTAATACAATCCTAATACTGAGTTTTCATTTTCTTTTCAAGAAGACTAATAGGCACTAGAGTTTAGATTTTAAAAAATTAAAATAGTCATAAACAACATGGTCCTACTTGTTGTAGGACCTTGTAGAGCACAGGGAACTATATTCAATACCCTTTAATAAACCGTAATGGAAAAGAATATGAAAAAGAATATATATAACTGATTCACTTTGCTGTACACCAGAAACTAATACAATATTGTAAATCAACTATACTTCAATAATTTTTTAAAAAATTGAAATAGCCATAAAAATGTATAAAATAAGTGCAATGATAGGGTCTAGCACTACCAGATTTTTAAAGATAAGTAAATAAGCTTTCATTATTAAAAGCTCTTTTGCCACAGGCATAGATTTTTTTTTTTTAACATCTTTATTGGAGTATAACTGTTTTACAATAGTGTGTTAGTTTCTCCTTTACAACAAAGTGAATCAGTTATACATATATATATGTTCCCATATCACTTCCCTCTTGCGTCTCCCTCCCTCCCACCCTCCCTATCCCACCCTCCCTATCCCACCACTCTCATGGTCACAAAGCACAGAGGTGATCTCCCTGTGCTATGCGGCAGCTTCCCACTAGCTATCTAATTTACATTTGGTAGTGCATATATGTCCCTGCCACTCTCTCACTTCGTCACAGCTTACCCTTCCCCCTCCCCATGTGCTCAAGTCCATGCTCTAGTAGGTCTGTGTTTTATTCCTGTCCTACCACTAATCTCTTCATGACATTTTTTTTTCTTAGATTCCATATATATGTGTTAGCATACGGTATTTGTTTTTCTCCTTCTGACTTACTTCACTCTGTATGACAGACTCCAGGTCTATCCACCTCATTACAAATAACTCAGTTTCATTTCTTTTTATGGCTGAGTAATATTCCATTGTATATATGTGCCACATCTTCTTTATCCATTCATCTGTTGATGGACACTTAGGTTGCTTCCATGCCGTGACTGTCTTTAAATAAAAACCATTATTTCTCCTACTGGTTCCTTGGCTGCTGCTTCTGTTGTACAGATCTTCCTCAACTTACCATGGGGTTACGTCCCAGTAAACCCATGGTAAGTTGAAAATATCATAAATTGAAAATGCATTTAATACACCTGACGTGTCAAACATCACTGCTTAGCTTCACCTACATTCAGTGCACTCAGAACACCTAGGTTAGCCTATAGTTGGGCAAAATCATCTAATGCAAGGACTATTTTTTAATAAAGTGCTGACCATCTCGTGTAATTTATTGACTACTGTACTGACAAGCAGAGTGCTTGTCTGGGTCCGTGGTGGTTGCATCTATCCGCTGTCTCCTGGTGTGGTCGCGTGGCTGGTGGGGAGCTGGGGCTTTGCCACCCAGCATCAGGAGGAAGTGTCTTTCCCCATACGGTGGGCCCGAGGAAAGCTCAAAATTCAAAAGTCGAAGTAGTTTCTACTGAATGCGTATTGCTTTCGCATTACTGTAAAGTTAAAAAATCCTAAGTTGATTTTCTTACTCGTGAAAAGTATATTCAGTCACTCGGTAATACTGATTTCCGTTCAAGAACGCTATAGTCGAGTTGGAGAGAAAAGATGAACACACAGGAGGAGAGGCAAAGAATTTCCCCCTGAAAACTGGTTGGTATAGCGTGCTCTAGGATCTCAGAGGGAAAAGAATCAACAGAGGGTAGTCCTGGAGGGCTTTACGGAGGAGGTGGGAATTGAGCTTGTTCTTAGCGGATGGTTAGTATTGGAGCAGCTGGAGAGAACAGAGAGAGAGGGAAGGCGTTGAAGATGTGGAACAAGACGGATAAAGCGTGGAGGTGAGCAGAGAGCTGCGTGCTTGTCCCAGCCAATCCTGATGAACTCAAGTGATTAGTTCAGAACCGCTCCCGTGGGGGTGTCATCTCCATCCTCAAGGACCCCAGGAGTGGAGGCAGAGGACAGGTGGCGAGGAACGAGCGCAGCCCTGGGCCACGGGGAAGGTTCACCCACTGCACCCGGATGCCGAGGGGGAGGGGCTCCGAGGAGGGAGGGATGCTCAGGCGGGGACAGCGCTGCACAGATGCAGGGAATGGGGGGCGGGGCTGGGGG
>NC_041217.1:12910064-12910451 GCF_002837175.3 Physeter macrocephalus | reverse complement strand
TTCTTTTTGTTGCAGTGGTAAATGGGAGTGTTTTCTTAATTTCACTTTTAGATTTTTCATCAATACTGTATACGAATGCCAGAGATTTCTGTGCATTAATTTTGTATCCTGCTACTTTACCAAATTCATTGATTAGCTCTAGTAGTTTTCTGGTAGCCTCCTTAGGATTCTCTATGTATAGTATCATGTCATCTGCAAACAGTGACAGCTTTACTTCTTCTTTTCCTATTTGGATTCCTTTTATTTCTTTTTCTTCTCTGATTGCTGTGGCTAGAACTTCCAAAACTATGTTGAATAAGAGTGGTGAGAGTGGGCAACCTTGTCTTGTTCCTGATCTTAGTGGAAATGCTTTCAGTTTTTCACCATTGAGAACAATGCTGGCTGTAG
>NC_041217.1:12904747-12908983 GCF_002837175.3 Physeter macrocephalus | reverse complement strand
AGTGTTCCATGAGCACTTGAGAAGAATGTGTATTCTGTTGTTTTTGGATGGAATGTCCTATAAATATCAATTAAGTCCATCTTGTGTAATGTATCATTTAAAGCTTGTGTTTCCTTATTTATTTTCATTTTGGATGATCTGTCCATTGGTGAAAGTGGGGTGTTAAAGTCCCCTACTATGATTGTGTTACTGTCGATTTCCCCTTTTATGGCTGTTAGTATTTGCCTTATGTATTGAGGTGCTCCTATGTTGGGTGCATAAATATTTACAATTGTTATATCTTCTTCATGGATCGATCCCTTGATCATTATATAGTGTCCTTCTTTGTCTCTTGTTATAGTTTTTACTTTAAAGTCTATTTTGTCTGATATGAGAATTGCTACTCCAGCTTTCTTCTGATTTCCATTTGCATGGAATATCTTTTTCCATCCCCTCACTTTCAGTCTGTATGTGTCCCTAGGTCTGAAGTGTGTCTCTTGTAGACAGCATATATATGGGTCTTGTTTTTGTATCCATTCAGCCAGTCTGTGTCTTTTGGTGGGAGCATTTAATCCATTTACATTTAAGGTAATTATCGATATGTATGGTCCTATTACCATTTACTGAATTGTTTCGGGTTTTTCTTGTAGGTCTTTTCCTTCTCTTGTGTTTCTTGCCTAGAGAAGTTCCTTTAGCATTTGTTGTAAAGCTGGTTTGGTGGTGCTGAAGGCATAGATTTTTAAAAAATGGAATAGAATGAAAAATTGTCCAAGCAAACCCAAATAATTAGAGAAGTTAGTATAGCAAAATGTATTCATGAAAACGAGTTGGAATTATTAGTATTTAAACATGGTATTCGGACAACAGGATAAACATTAAGAAAAAAATTATTTGGATCCATACCTCTTACCATAATCAAGAAAAGTTCCATTTAATCACAATCAAAACATAAAACAAAAATAAACCATAAAAACTTTAGAATATAAGAATGAGGTTTTCTAATTTGGATTGGAGAAGACATTTCTAGCTATCAGTCAAAATCCAGGAGCCCTGAAGGAAAAAAAAATAGGTTCAGCACAGAAAACAAGCACTTCCCACACTTTTGCACAGGGGTGTCAGAGAGATGGAGAAAAAAGTGCAACACAAAAGACAAAATAATAAATTAAAAATGGGCAAAAACAAAAAACAAACTTGCAGCTCATGCTTCAGGAAAAAGCCTTGATTTCTCAATACATAAAGTTTTGGAAAGTCAATAAAGAAAAAATAAACAACCAAGCAGAAAATAGTCAATTGATATGAACACACAGTTGAAAGAAAAGTAAATGTAAAGGCTACATAAATATATGAAAAGATGCTCAATTTTCCTTATAAAAAAGAATTTCAAGTGAGATTGCACTAAGAATTCCAATTCTGTATTGTTTCATAATGGAGTAGTTTGTATTAGATTAACTCTCCCACAGAGAAAATCTTTAAAGTCTGAATTAAGTTAAGACAATACGCAAACAAAGCTGGCTACTGGCAGTTAGGGAAAAGCAGGCAAGGCATCATGGATTCAATGGGGCAAGATCCTGGAGAGAGGAAAGCCTGGTGGGAAGAGCCAGCCCTTCCCAGCTGGATTCTCCTCTCTGAGGCATTTGTAAATTGGCAGCTCTGGGTTGCAAGAGGAAAGCAGCAACCTAGAGTTCCCCGCAGTCTCATAAATCTGAATTGACAGAAATTGGATTTTTTTCATACTTATTTTTAACTGGATTTTGGAAAATCCTATACTTCTATTAAATAGATACTCTCAGTATACCATACGACATCTGCTTCTAAAACTAGTTTGGTTTTCCGCTTGATAAAGGAATGAGATGTCTTTGCTGGGATAAGAACTCAGTCATGCAGCATGCCTTGAATAATTAGCCTTCCTGCTCAGGTTTCTAACTCACAGTCTTAGAGAGAGCTCTGGAGTGCCAAATATAGAAACCATGTGCAAAACCATTGAAAATGACTTGTGCTTATGAGATCTGCTCTTACAAAAATAATCAGAGCATTTAATGGTGTAGCTGCTTTTAAATATTCTGTCTTCTTCCCAAGAATTCTAGTTATCTCCAGTAATAAGGAGCTCACAGTTTTCCATACCACCCACCCTTCATGTCCACGTTGCTGAATTCTTACAAGGCATCTGCCTCAGGCCAGTTTTGGGCTACTATGTTTAGTGAAATAACTCAGAGAAAGGCATATACTGTATGTCATCACCTATATGAGGATTCTAAAAAATAAAACAAACAAATATGTATGACAAAACAGAAACAGGCTCACAGATATAGGTTACAAATTAGTGGGAGAGGGGCAAGGTAGGGTATGGGATTAAGAGATACAAATTATTGTGTATAAAACAAATAAGATACAAGGATGTATGGTACAACACAGGGAATACAGTCAGTATTTTATAATAACTTTAAATGGAGGAGAGTTTATAAAAATATTGAATCACTATGTTGTAACCTGAAACGAATATACTATTGTAAATCAACTATAAGGTTTTAAAAAAGAGTTTTCACCAAATAGAGATCAGAAAGTTCTCCTTCATTATGAAAAACTGAAACTTTGTTTGGACTACATAATATGTTCCCTTTCAGCTAATTATTCTCAAACTAGCCTTAGTAATTGCTGTGAACAAGATGAGATAAGTATTGAGCTGGTTTAAACACCAAGAGTGATCATTCTAGCCAGTTAAGACACCAGGAATGATATTAGAATCTTGGTTTCCTGGCCTAAGCTATGACCACACGAATGTGACCTGTTGGAGAAAGTTAGACTTTCAATATGATATTATAATCTGAATAAGTCAAGCTCTCTTCCTCTTGTTTAAAGTCCTGAAAATATATCTGGATTAATTTCTGATTTTCATTCTCTGATGTGGACATTAACAGGAGGTTATCAGCAAGCTGGAGTACTTTCACTTCATGCAGTCTTTTTGTTTTTTTTTAACATCTTTATTGGAGTATAATTGCTTTACAATGGTGTGTTAGTTTCTGCTTTATAACAAAGTGAATCAGCTATACATATATCCCCATATCTCCTCCCTGTTGCGTCTGCCTCCCACCCTCCCTATCCCACCACTCTAGGTGATCAGAAAGCACCGAGCTGATCTCCCTGTGCTATGCGGCTGCTTCCCACTAGCTATCTATTTTCTCCCTATCCCACCCCTCTAGGTGGTCAGAAAGCACCGAGCTGATCTCCCTGTGCTATGCGGCTGCTTCCCACTAGCTATCTATTTTACATTTGGTAGTGTAGATATGTCCATGTCACTCTCTTACTTCGTCCCAGCTTACCCTTCCCCCTCCTGTGTCCTCAAGTCCATTCTCTATGTCTGCGTCTTTATTCCTGTCCTGCCCCTAGGTTTTTCAGAACCTTTTTTTTTTTTTAAGATTCCATATATATGTGTTAGCATACAGTATTTGTTTTTCTCTTTCTGACTTACTTCACTCTGTATGACAGACTCTAGGTCCATCCACCTCACTACAAATAACTCAATTTCATTTCTTTTTATGGCTGAGTAATATTCAATTGTATATATGTGACTTTGGCTCCCTGCTTACTTGAATGCAGTTCTTTACTGACATCTCTGAGTTGAAATGATAATGCATGCAGTAGTCATATCGGGAATACAAAAAATTGTGCCCAAGACCCCACCTTCGGTAAGATCTCAGGGTCACCACAGGAGCAATTGGCATTGGGACATTAAACTCTCAAAAATCATTTTAAGGCTGTAAATCACATTTATGTTTCAAACAGTCCAGACTGGAATATCACAGTCTCATATATAGGGCATATAAATTCTTGTTCTGACAAAACTGAGCTCCCTTTTTACATCTGTCACTGCTGTATTGGGTGTATTCCACAATTTGCAATTTGGTAGGGGTCCTCCTAGCAGTTCCATCTGTATGGGAGCCAAGCCACAGTGTAAGTTCTCTTGGGCTCAGACATCTAAATCTCTCTTGGATTCTCAAACATTTAATAAACCTGCCATACATGTTTTGAATAGTGAGCTCTATCAGTTGTTGGTTATATAGGCCAAGTGGATCCATGTTTACGTCTGTTAGGATTTCAATGGCTATTATGATAAAAGGATCCCACAAACCCAATCAACTGTCTTCTTCCTCTGACTCATATTAAAATTAGCCTCTGAGGGCTTCCCTGGTGGCACAGTGGTTGAGAGTCTGCCTGCCGATGCAGGCGACGCGGGTTCGTGCCCCGGTCCGGGAAGATCCC
>NC_041217.1:12856630-12904671 GCF_002837175.3 Physeter macrocephalus | reverse complement strand
CCGCAACGGGAGAGGCCACGGCAGTGAGAGGCCCGCGTACCGCAAAAAAAAAAAAAAAAAAAAAAAAAAATTAGCCTCTGGAAACTGGATACGTTTGTCTATTTGATGTGATCTATTCAATTTTTATTTCTTTACTCATGCTAATTGATTTTCTGGTATTAATGAAATCCCAAGGATTCTAGTGGCCAGTCATTCCTTGGACTGTACACTGGCTGTCCTAGCAATGGCTAAGAGGGCAGGTATCCCTAATTTTGCTTCCTTGTTTCAATCATGAAGTATGAATCAGGACCCTTGATTTGTCCTGCTAATCAAGCTTGTCTGCTATTATAATCAAGCTTGTCTGCTATTTTAGTATATGTCTTAACTAGTTCTATAGCATCTGCTTTATCCTGAGGATGGAGTAACTCATCTTGATATCATTTAATTCTGCCGGCAAAAATATGGTCACTCCTTTTAGCAAAATTCAATGGCTTTTCTTTGTGGTAAAATTCACGGCCTTTTATTGTGTAACAGTCGTATCTGACCTCATTAGCCATGCCTAATTGGCTTCAATGTCCCTTGCTTCTAAACTGTGATCAACATCCTTCCTTCTAGCTTCTGGAAGGTCTCTTTATGGCCCCCAAATATATACACTTGTTTATTTTCCACATATTTAGGCATCTGTTTTCTCTAAATTTTCAGACACATACCTTTTTCTTTATGATATACTCTTCCAAATTTACCTCAGGTGTTAGAGTGATAATGAGAGATTTTACAGAGCATCTCCATTTTGCTTCTCTTATATCAATGGAATCTCTTAATATTGCCATTTAATTGAACTGAGAATCATATGAGATATAGTGAACATCATCACGTGATAATTTGTAAAGGGAAAAAAATGAGTAAAATTTCAGCCTTGGGCACTGTGTAACTTTGAAATTATTTTTACTAGTATACCAGTTGGGCCCTTTCTGAAGCCTTTTTGTGTCAAATAATACTTTGCTAACCAGCAATAGCAGGAAAATAGATAAAGGAGAAGTGGGTGGTATTAGGCAAATGGCTTTAAGAAGTTTGACATGAATAGACACAATCCTGATCACAATTTGGCTTTGATGGTTGGCTCTCATAGCAACAGAGAAGGAAACAAAGGAGAATATAAGGAGTAATGTTTTCCCCACTTTTCCTTTTTGGTATGAAAGAATCTACTAAAGACAAACTTCTGGTTCCATTTTTGTTCTCATCGTCATCTTCTACAAAAAGGAATGAATTCTCTAGTTGATGTGTGACTCAACTGGGTAGACCTAATATATTGATATTAATAGTTTATAAACACAAACTGGGTTGAAAATGATCAACACATCCCATCTCTCCATCTAGCAGTGCTTCAAAATAGCCAAATGGGAATCTAAAGGCTTCCAGTTGATTGGATAGAATGGAATAAATCCTCAATCCCAGTTATTCCTGTAATAGTCTCATGCTCAGAGATATTGGATAAAGTGAATACTTGAACAGATTTGTTTCTTCTCTCTTTGACTTGTTCAAGTATGAAATACTTTTCCTGAATATATGTTTTGACTCTCCTGACACAAGTTTCTACATACGATATGTGAACCAAGATCTAGAGGGCTTTAGAAATGAGCTGAGCAGTAAAGGGGTAGGAAACTTTCCCAAGACAATTTGGCCCTCTTGTTGAACCATACTTTTTTTTTTTTAGTAGTAGTATTGTCAGCAATTGTCAGCTTCCATTCAAATGCTAGTAATCTAATAAGTTATCAAAGGATTCCTTAAACGTTATATTCATGCACAGAGAGTAGTAGTACATGACCAGGTTACTTATTATTGGAGTCTACTAGACTTCTTATTTAGATGCCACCAAAAAATGTGTTGTCATGTATTGCTTGGCGTACTGCACTTCTCCTACCCTTGGTATGTCCATGCATTTACCTGAAATCTTTAAAATTTTCAGGAATGACACTATGTTTTAGTACATAGCCCATGCTACTGCCTTGAGTTGATTTTGTGAATATAATTTGTTTTCATTCTCACTTGTTTTATATTGTTGAAGTGTGTAATAATGGCTGTTTTCATGAACAGTAATTTGTCCTATAAACTTTAGAATAATGGGATATTAAGTCATGTGTGGCAGGTCAAATATGACTTATAACTATTTTAAAAAGGAGTTATTTATGTACAGTGCATGTACATTGACGTGTCTGTGTGTGTGTGTGTGTGTGCTGAAAAGTGAAGTGACAATCGATGGAATAGATATAGCAACTAAATGGGTCGCAATCAAGTCACCTTAAAGAAAGCAGACCTCAGTCAAATATCCAGGCAGAAAAACTCACTCAGCTTACGTTTCTTCTCTGAAAATTACAAACTATATTGTAACTTACAGTGGGGTGAATTTCAGCTCATAGTTTATAATGAGTGGGTGAACCTATGTGTGTATGTGTGAGCCTGAGTGTATGTATGTGTGTATTTTGTCCCTATATGTGTTGTTATTCATGTGTAGAATATATGAAGGCAAATATAGGGAAAGCAGTAAAATTTAATCTTGCAATTTTCATTTAGTACTTAGATTACTGGGGAGGTAAAAACTGTTATCATTTCAATGCCTTATTCCTCTGTAGACTCACTTAACTTTCAGGTTTAACTTTATTGAGATTCAGCTTATAATTTCTATGATCCAGGTGTACAATACTATTTATGTTTTCCTAGCAGCAACATTGATTTGCATTCAATGAGTTCATATTGAAAATGGCATAATTTTATATACTTAACTCTAAGGGGTACAAAAACTGAACAGTGCATTTTGCCTCACCCCAACACTAATATAGCATGAAATTAGAGGATTATTGCCATGAAAACTGCATGGCAGGGAGGGCATTGCCATTTTTCCTTTTGTTGTCTATGTGAAGGAATAAAAACTACGTACATATTATTAAAGAGTGAAATATATTAAGTATACAAACATGCCGTCTCCGTGTTTATTAAGGGTATATATTTATGTAATTTCTACATCTTATTTTGTCAAAAGAATTTATTCATGAAAAAAGTGACATTCAGCGTTCAAGGGCTATTTTAATGAAGAAGACCATCACGAGGTTGGTGTAATGTTTGATTTCTGTTGGTGGGTTTCAGTCTTAACCAGGCTTTATGAAATGAGCAATGGTTGAAGGATTTCTTGATAACATCAGAGGAACTCATTCGCATAGCAATGCTTTCCCCAACCTGCAGAGCCTTACCTTGGTGTTCTGGTTAAGTTCTAATTTGGATAATTAAATTCTACCTGCCTATATGACTTCTTACAGTTTTCAGCCCTTTTTGCAATCTTCGGTTATTTCCTGTTTTGAACTGATGACTGCTGTGCCCCGTGGAACCGAGGCTGAATAATGCACAGGAAATTATTCACACTGCTTCTGTTACAGTTGTGGTAGC
This sequence comes from Physeter macrocephalus, assembly GCF_002837175.3. Lineage (NCBI taxonomy): Eukaryota > Metazoa > Chordata > Mammalia > Artiodactyla > Physeteridae > Physeter > Physeter macrocephalus. Next base: position 12,901,254 of record NC_041217.1, on the reverse strand, counting down.
ATAACAGTTTCTAGTTCCATTTTTCATTTCATTGAAACATTTTTGAAATAAAATCACCTTTTCTTCTTCTGGTCTACTAGGAAAAATGAATTCCACAGAAATCTGTACCCATTAGATTTCTATTAAAATATGTATTTATCTAAGTGAACGTACAGCTTTTCTTTAAAAATATGTACATAGAATATATAGTGTACCTTTAAAGACTTTAAGCAAAATTGAAATTATTTAAAATAAATCTTGATTCATTAACTTCAAATAGCAGCGTTTTTTTAAATAATTGGGATGTCCACCGTTAAGCTGCCCAGTACAAGGTATACTTATAACATGTGTACTTGGTGAATGATGTATACTGTGGGTCTGAATGCCAGCTCAGAAAGGTAAGAGAGTTCATCTTTGGGGCAGATGCCCATATTTGTCCCAGATACATTTCAGTGGTTCTGGTACCAGCTCATTTTCTTCAGATCATTCTGAAGAGAAAGCAGTATTTCATTCATATTCTTAGCAGTGCACCCTTACCCCACGTTGGATCTTATTTTCTGACCCCAGAAACGCTAATTCCCACTCCACCTAGGTCTAAAGTAACATGGAGAGCATAGTAATATAATGTAATAATACAAGCTCTGCCTTTCCTTTTCACACAAGTAAACATAGTTTATATCCTCTTCTAAAAGGAAAAGTATATTACTTTTAGGTTTATTACTCAATATCAACCATATAAATAAATGTGATGTTTCAGTGGGTTTAGAGGAAAGGTAACATTATCAAAGAAAAACAAACTCCAGCCGTGGTTAATATTTCACCATAAAAAGCACAGGATATGGTATTAAAACTGAGTACTTTGAAGTAATTGTTTATATATATATATATTTTAAAGAACTACAGGTATACAATTTACATAGACAAATTTCTTTTCTAACTGGATTTTCTTCAGTGAATATGTAAATGTGTACATATACATATTATATTAAATCAATAATAATAAGTTTTATTCTTAGTATTATAGTAAATATTTAAAATATATTTATTGTCAGGATATGCATGCTTAAGAGTGTTTGAAAAACATATTCTCATAATTCATCTCATATTAATAAATTCAAGTTAGAAATAAAACTTGTAGTTTTTCATATCATGAAATTTAAAAATGTTAAACGAATATAATTGTCTTCCAAATGAAGATAGGTCTGTGTTATCCTAGAGAAAAATTTGTGGGCATGTGTGTATCTGTTTCCTCTCTCCACTCTATTTGAGGGGAAGCAGCATATATCCAAACTTTGGCCTCTTTGGAAACCTTAAGCCTCTCCTCCCTCACTTAGGGGAAAACATAGTGTGAGTTAAGAAAAAAATGATGTCATTAAAGAGAGCAAGGCGTCGTTTCATTAATGAAAGAAAAAAATTAAAGCAATAACTGGGTCACCGTGTACATTTTTTTGCTTCTTTTTTTCTCTCTTATATGTTAAATGAAGTAAGCTGAGTCTGTAGGCATCACCCGGTTGGGTGGTGTCTCTGCCCTAGAAAAACCAAGTGAAGGCCAGAATACAATCCAAAGGAAATGACAAAGGATTTCCCTGGCGCTCCAGTGGTTAAGACACCACGCTTCCACTGCAAGGGGCATGGGTTCGATCCCTGGTGGGGGAACTAAGATCCCACATGCCTCACAGCATGGCCAAGAAATAGGAAAAAAAGAAAAGAAGACATATTACAGGCTTTTGCTTACACCTATGTCTGAAGGATATAAGGATCATCAAGATTCACAGCCATTTCTGTACAACTGACCAGAATAAAATAGTATTCTGTATTTCTTAAATACCTGGACTGTGTATCTTTTAATGTCAGCCACTAGAGATAGTGACCATGATGGATGCCTTGTAAAAAATTCAATAATCTAACATATTAATAAGTAATAAAATCTATTAATCTAACATATTGATTATTCTCTCACACACATATAAGTAACAGTAGCTTTTATGCCATAATGTTGTGATCTTTTAACATTAATTCTCATTATTTGAAAAAGCAGTCAAATTTTCTGGTCTGAGCTAGTTACTTAACATTACGACATTAGATCCTACAGCAGGCCTTTGTATCAGGCTTAAGAACAAAGGCCACTGAATCAGACAGAACGCACATCTAAAGCCCAGCTCCACCGCATATTTAAACACTCAGACCCTCGGTTTTCTTACACATAAAATTAGGTAACAGTGTCTAACTCACAATATTGTTGCAAGATAATGTATCTAAAGTATTTGATGTAATAAATGGTCATGAAAAAAAAATTAGTGATTCTGGAAGAGAAGTCATATGTGTGACATAATGAGAAATCCTCAAGTATATAGAATTGAAACCAAAGGAAGAAGAGCTAGTTATCTTTTTTTAATATGCTGGCTAAAGTTTCTAAGTCCTTGCAGAACAGACGTTGAAAATTGGTTACAGAAGTGGAGCATCGCTATATTCTCCCGAGATTTTATTGCACATACCAAATGATTAAAAGAGATAATCTGTAGAAAGCACTCAAAAATTTATCTGGCATGTAGTAAATATTTAAAATACATTTATTATCAGGATATGCACGCTTAAGAGAGTTTTATGATAAAATATATTTAGTTCTTATGCCATAGTGTGGGTTCACTGTTTCTCAATAAATTTTTTCATCATGGCAACAGCGGCAGTTTAAGAACTATGCTAGTTATTTTTATGTAAGTACCCACATTGGCTGAATTACACCTGACTGGGTATATATCAAGACAACCATTTTCAGAGAAGGCAAAAAGAAGTAAGAAACCCCTTTGCCTGGATATTATTTTCAAGAGATTTAAGTCTGTCTGAAAATAGAAAATAGAGGTAGACCAATGTGTAAATGACAGCTTGTGACTATTACAGAAAACTTGTATTTATGTCCATATACAATAAATGGGATAAATGAGAAATCTTTAAAAAGTAATTACTATACTTCAGAAACATACAAATGTAGATTTATCTATTGCTTGCTCTAATGCTTTTCCCTTTTTACATGTCCTCAGATATCTTATAAGGTCTGTGCCTATGCCTAAAATAATCATCAATATCACTCTTTCCAAAGCATATATAAACAAACAAACCTGACCTTATTTTTTTACTAAGAAAAATGTATTTGCATATCCTGATTCTCATGAGAGCCAACTTGGTATCATAAATAAGTAATTTAGTTCTTAGTCTGAAATATCAATAGCTAATGTTTCCTGCAACACATGTGTTCCCTTAGGTCGTGAAAGCACTTCTGTTTTTCCTTCTAAGCTGGCAAAATCAGATACATATTTGATGTTAGACAGAATACTATAAAATCTCTTCTATGAACTTCATAATCATATGGCTTTGGGCAGTGTTTAAAGTATATAAATATATAATTTTACCAATGGCTGTTTTCCAAAGGATATGTTTAATAATTTGCTTTGTTTTAAATCAATTTTTTTCTGCTTTTTACAAAATTGAAATGATACACATCATTTGGATTTTAAAATACATCTACGTGTAGCACATCCAATACTATCAATCAGGACCAGCAAAATAAATTATGGGGGCACTTGTTCAAAAATTATAAATAATTTCAAGACAGTGACAGCCAAGCTTTAAACTAAGCATGGCACCTTTCTGACAACAGGGTCCCATGCACCTGCCCAGGTCACACAGCCATGAAGTGGGTTCTGCTTTCAAGACAGCATGAACTTTGGAAAATAATTTTCTTCTCTTTGATGGCGAAGTCAGGAGTTTCCATCTTGAGGTGATCTGCCGTAGGATGTATTCTTACCAATACAAATATGATGCCACGACAAAAAAAAAAAATCTTTTTCCTTCAAAAGCCAGAGATTATACTGAGAAAAATCTTGATTGTCTTCAGTTTCCTAAAATGAATTCAGTAACTGAACAAATGTGTCTTTATGTGCTTAACTCTCTTTCAAATTTATTATATTTAGATATTTGAAAATTTATCCAATTTTCTTTTGTATCTAGCAAGTATTAATCCTTAATTAAAATATTTTTGTGATATATTCATATATTTAATGTGCAGATACTCTTGAAAATCTCTAGTTTTTTTGTAACGAGCTATGCACTTTTACATTAAATATGACTGAATTTTAAAATTACAGGTATAAATTTTAAGAAATTTTTTTTCTTAAAAAATGTAGGCAATTTTGAAAAATGTTTTCTGGGGCTTTAAGAATTTAAATACATAGTTTCAAAGCCTGGTATAGCACCGTATATGTGTATACATATGATGTACAAAACGTAACAATTTTCAAAAGTTGTCTTTAAGGCAGGAAATGAGAACAGAACACCTATGCCAGTTTTAGAATGAAATAACAAATGAATATATTTTTAAATTTACGTGTTGAGTTTTTGAACTGATGATGGGTAGTGGACCGTCCTTAAGCTAACAGACATGTGGACCAAAGTTAAGCTCTTTTCTGTTGTACTGAACTGTTTCGATTGAAACCAGCTGATTTTTCCCACTTGATGCCACGGAGGAGGGATCTTTCCCATACCAGCTGATTTTTCCCACTTGATGCCACGGAGGAGGGATCTTTCCCATAAGTGAATGGGAAGCTTTGAGAAGTATATTTCTGGAAAACTGAAATGGATTATATTCTTATTATATAGTTGGGTACGAATGTATCTATTTTCATTGTGGTAAGGGTTCTTCCTTCTCTCTTTCCCCAGTCATGACCTTCAAGTTTTTTTTCTTTTTCCATATTGTAAAATCATTAGAATACACGTGTATGTATTCTAATGCATGTTAGGACATTTGAATATATGGGAAACACAAGGCTGCTTGAAGAACAGTGCATTGTTACTGTGCAGTTAAATTTTGGCTTCTGGCTTTCTTTAGTTTGAACAACAATCTTGTCTACCCTGATAGTCACAGATGTCATCTCTGCACCAGAAACAGAGTAGTGGTGGCAAATTTCTAGAACTTTTAAAAAAAAACCAACCACACCCATGTGCCTTCTCAAAATCAACTAAACTTCTATAAAGCATCTCTGGTTCTTTCAAAGTTTGTGTTGTAAGGAGCAATGTAGGTGATGGCTATAGTACTTTATATTTTTCTTACAAGGACAGCTACCAATTCTTTTTCACTTAAGTTAGATTGAGATATTTCATTTAATGGCAGCTGATGGGCCATTTTCGATTGGGAAAATTCATTTATATCTGTGGTAAACTTTGTTTTGATGAAAAGTTGCACTAGTATTTTACCACCAGATGAAAACAAGATGAACATCATTTAAAAATTAATGCATTTCAAATAAAGTACAGAGGAAAACATGTATATAATATATCAGGCTTTGTTTTGAATGAATCTTTTTCCCCAATCCTTAATGTAAAGAACTTGTGCTATAACTTTTAAAGCCATACAAATAAGAGTGCTAAACTGTGGACTTAAAAGTAGGTGTGTAAATATTTTTAATCAGTGTTACTTGGAAAATAAAATATAACAACCACATTAAAAAAAAGTTGTCTTTAAAGTTTTTCTTATTTGTAATACACAAGGACCTAAGGAAAGCCTTCAGACTTTTAAATCTATAATTTGCTTGTTTTCTCAACATTATTTAAAAATAAAGCTGGTTCGTGAAAAAGAATAAAAGTAACTTTAGTGTGAAAGTTTTGAGCTGATCTCAGATTAATGTACATGACTATTCTATAATAGGTACTAAATGAATTAATGGTAAATTAGAAAAAATATGATAGAATCCCAAAAAAATGGGTAGACCTCTCATCTTGTAGAATATCTGATATGGCCAATTGTGTGGGAAATGCCCAGAATTTATTCTAACAATTCTAATCTGTTCTGTTTACATGAAAATAATTATAATGATAAAAAATAATGACTATATTGGGTATCTTTATGTACTATCTTCTATGCTTTATAATTATTATACCTTTAGTTTGCTCTAGCACACTGAGATGTTCGTCTTCATTTCAGTATTAGAGATGAGGACATCCAGACCCAGAAAGTCAAATTAAATTTCCCAAATTAATAAAAGTTACTCTCAGGACACAAACCTATGTTTATGCAATTTCAAAGCCCTTGCATTGTCCAATGTACCATGGACAACAATCTGTTTCATTGACTTATGATCTATTTCCGTTTTCTTTATCAGTGTCAAATCTACAAGAGGGCTTTGTTCTTAAGACCTTAACCATTTCACAAGCTGTCATGTGATATAATAATACTGGAACTGGGAGCTTCCCTGGTGGCGCAGTGGTTGCGCGTCCGCCTGACGATGTAGGGGAGCCGGGTTCGCGCCCCGGTCTGGGGGGATCCCGCGTGCCGCGGAGCGGCTGGGCCCGTGGGCCGTGGCCGCTGGGCCTGCGCGTCCGGAGCCTGTGCTCCGCAGCGGGAGAGGCCGCAGCAGGGGAAGGCCCGCATACCACACACACACACACACAAAAAAAATAATAATAATAATAATACTGGAACTGGAAAAAATGATTTAGATTTGCTAGTTGCAGTAGACAAAACATTAGAAAACAATTTGAATCCATATTTGTCTACTGTTTTAAGCAGCTAGGTTTAGTTTTCTAAGTAAAGTTCAAATATTTAGGGATTAATAAGTTAATGATCTTGGCTACAGGAGTACATGCTCTGTACCATGTACTAGTTCATAAGATTATGGATTCAAACTCATAAATAAAACTAAGTTGCCTGACCATGATCCTCTTCTTCTTATCTACTGTTACTATTTTTAACTGAATTCAAGGATAATATTTATTTTTAGAAGCTATATTTGTATTTTTTAAATATGTGAATTTTTGTTTTAAGGGATACTGGAGGTCATTGTGGATTATTACCATAATAGAAAATGGTTAGTGAAATTGTGAAATTGCGTTTCTGGATAGAGAGTCAGAGAGTTGCATCTTTACGTTGAACTTTGTGGAAAACCCTTGAAGAAGGGACTTCCTTTACTCATTTGTGCAAATAGGATGTAGGTCAAGTCATTTGATTCAGATTGAACAGGATTTCAACACGAATCCCATTACTTCCTAGCTAAGTAATCAAAAGAAAATTAACTACTTTGAATTTAAGATCATCATTTGCAAAATGAACAGAGTAATAACCCTATATCATAGGATTTCTGTGAAGACTGCATGAGAAAATGCATATAAAAAGATTTGTGTTGTGCTTAATATACATTTAGAATTTTTAAAATATTAGCTATTATAAATGGTTCTCTATGGCCACCCACCTGTTTGAATTTTCCCAGTTAAAGAGAATTCTCCAAATTGTGAAAAATGATAATGTACCACCTGATACTTAAACTGCTAGGGAACACTTTGTTATTCTATGTGGAAATCTGTGTTCCTACAATAGTTTTCCAGAAATCTTAGTTTTATCAGCTTGTAGCTTTAGCCCATTCCACATAGCAGGTTGTCTTAAATTACTATTGTGTAATTCATTATTGTGTTATTTATAATTTAATATGTACCTCATATTCTTATTTTTGCCTGCCCAGAAACCTTTTCTGATCCTTCTCTTTTAGGAGTATCTCTAATTTGCTTTTGCATAATAACCTCCTATTTCTTACCGTCTTGATGGAACTATCCATTAAAATGACAGTCTGATTTCCTCCCCCTTCATACTGCCCTCAGGTATGTGAACCAACTGAGACATTCAAATGCTCTGTCCCTAGAAAATGTCTATTATTTGAGTAAGAAAAACAAAATGGCTGAAGTTGAATGGGCCACTTTCTTTCCAAGGGTAGTACAAGGAGCAGATTTCCATTGAAACCCTGATAACTTATTTTCACTTGTTCTTGATGTTTCTAATTTCTTGCTCTCTCTCCACCTCCATATGCATACATATATATATATATCTTTTATTCCATGATGTTATCAATATTTTAAAATAAATTTATTTTTTACTTATATTTTTTCTTTTTTCCCAGTTTTATTGAGAAATAATTGATATACATCACTGTATAAGTTTAAAGCATACAGAATGATGGTTTGAGTTATAAATATTGCGAAATGATTACAATAGTTTCAGCTAACATGCATCTTTTCATATAGATACAAGAAGAAAAAGGAGAAAAAATTCTCCTTGTGATGAGAACTCTTAGGATTTACACTCTTGACTTTCCTATATATCAGTGTTCGTTATCATTATCGTGGTGTACATTATATCCCTAGTACTTATTTATCTTATAACTGGAAGTTTGTACTTTGGACCACCTTTATCTATTAATAATTCACCATCCCCCCACCCTCTACCTCTGATAACCGCAAGTCTGATTTCTTTTTTCTATGAGTTTGGGTTTTTTGGGGTTTTGTTTTTGTTCCTGTTTTTTAGATTCCACATATAAGGGAGGTTATACGGTATTTGTCTTTTTCTGTCTGACTCGTTTTACTTAGCGTAATGCCTTCAAGTTTCACCCATGTTGTCACAAATGGTAGGATTTCCTCATTTTTACACATATATATCACAACTTGTTTTTCCATTCAACTATGATGGACACTTAGATTGTTCCCATGTCTTGGCCATTATAAACAATGCTGCTATGAACATGGGGGTGTAGATATTTTTTCAAGTTAGTGTTTTCATTTCCTTTGGATATATTTCCAGAATTGGAATGGTGAGATAGAATGGTAGTTCTATCTTTAACTTTTTGAGGATCCTCCATACGATCGTCCATAGTGGCTATATCAATTTATAGTCCCACCAACAGTGCAGGAGGGCTCCCTTTTCACCATCCATGCATGGTTTTCTTTTTCCAACCCTTTATGCTCAGTCTATGTGTGTCTTTTAACACAAGTTAGTCTCCTATAAGCAGCACATTGTTGAATCTTTGTTTTGTTATCCATTCAGTCATTCTGTGACTGCTAATTGGAGAATATAATCCATTTATGTTTAACATAATTACTGATAGGTTAAGACTTACTATTGCTATTTTGATAATTGTTTTCTGGTTGTTTTGTTGATCCTTCGTTCCTTGTTTCTTATCCTTCTGTCTTTTTGTGTGTGTTTTAATGTCTTTTGTTATCAGTATGCTATGAATTCTTTTTTTTTTGAATTTTATTTTATTTTTTTATACAGCAGGTTCTTATTAGTTATCTATTTTATACATATTAGTGTATATATGTCAATCCCAATCTCCCAATTTATCCCACCACCACCCCCGTGGTGTCCATATGTTTGTTCTCTACATCTTTTTCTCTATTTCTGCCTTGCAAACTGGTTCATCTGTACCATTTTTCCAGATTCCACATATATGTGTTAATATACGCTATTTGTTTTTCTCCTTCTGGCTTACTTCACTCTGTATGACAGTCTCTAGATCCATCCACATCTCAGAAAATGACTCAGTTTCGTTCCTTTTTATGGCTGAGTAATATTCCATTGTATATATGTGCCACATCTTTATCCATTCATCTGTCGATGGACACTTAGATTGCTTCCATGTCCTGGCTACTGTAAATAAAGCTACAATGAACATTGTGGTACTTGACTCTTTTTGAATTATGGTTTTCTCAGGGTATATGCCCAGTAGTGGGATTGCTGGGTCGTATGGTAGCTCTATTTGTAGTTTTTTATGGAAGGTCCATACTGTTCTCCATAGTGGCTGTATCAATTTACATTCCCACCAACAGTGCAAGAGGGTTCCCTTTTCTCCACACCCTCTCCAGCATTTGTTGTTTGTTTTTTGTTGATGGCCATTCTGACTTGTATGAAGTGACACCACATTGTAGTTTTGATTTGCATTTCTCTAATGATTAGTGATGTTGAGCATCCTTTCATCTGTTTGTTGGCAATCTATATATCTTCTTTGGAGAAATGTCTATTTAGGTCTTCTGCCCATTTTTGCATTGGGTTGTTTGTTTTTTTGATATTGAGCTGCCTGAGCTGCTTGGAGATTAATCCTTTGTCAGTTGCTTCATTTGCAAATATTTTCTCCCATTCTGAGGGTTGTCTTTTTTCATCTTCTTTATGGTTTCCTTTGCTGTGCAAAAGCTTTGAAGTTTCATTAGGTCCCATTTGTTTATTTTTGTTTTTATTTCCATTTCTCTAGGAGGTGGGTTCCAAAAGGATCTTGCTGTGATTTATGTCATAGAGTATTCTGCCTATGTTTTCCTCTAAGAGTTTGATAGTGTCTGGCCTTACATTTAGGTCTTTAATCCATTTTGAGTTTATTTTTGTGTATGGTGTTAGGGAGTGTTCTAATTTCAGTCTTTTACATGTGACTGTCCAGTTTTCCCAGGACCACTTATTGAAGAGGCTGTCTTTTCTCCTTTGTATATCCTTGCCTCCTTTGTCATAGATTAGTTGACCATAGGTGCGTGGGTTTATCTCTGGGCTTTCTATCCTGTTCCATTGATCTATATTTCTGTTTTGTAGTATGCTTTGAATTCTTTATTGTGTTCTTTTGTGTAATTACTACATTTTCCCTTATGGTTACCATGATGCTTACATAAAATATCTTAATCTTATAACACCCTACTTTTAAACTGATAACAACTTAACTTCAATAGAATTTGTAAACTTTACACTTTTGTCTTCTCCCTTAAATTTTAGGTTATTGCCATTATAATTTGCATGTTTTTATATTGAATAACTAATAATAGATTATTGTAGTTATGATTATATTTACTACTTTTTTAAACTTTCAAACCAGAGTTATAAGTAAATTATGTACAACTATTACCATATTGCAGAATCTAATTATGAGTATATATTCACAATTACACAGTGAAGTTTATACTGTGTTTTTTTGTTTTTATTAATGATGTAATGACCATTCTTTTTCTTTCACTCAAAGAGCTTCCTTTAGCATTTCTTATAAGACAGGTCTGGTGGTAATGAACTCCCTCAGATTTTGTTTGCTTGGAAAAGTCTTTATCCCTCCTTCATTTCTGAAAGACAGTTTCATTGAGTATAGAATTTTGGGTGATAGTTATTTTCTTTCAGTATTTTGAGTATCTCAACCAATTCTCTCCTATCCTGAAAAGTTTCTGTTGAGAAATCCACCAGTAGTCTAATGGGGGTTTCCTTGTGTGTAAATTCTCTCTTTTCTCCTGCTTCTCTTAAAATCCTTTCTTTGTCTTTGACTTTTGACAATTTAATTATAATATGTCTCCCTATAAGCACTCTTTGGGTTTAACCTGTTTGGGGCCATTTGGGCCTCATGGATCTGGATGTCCATTTGTCTCCCTAGGTTCTGGAAATTTTCAATCATTATTGCTTTAAATATACTTCCTGTCCCTTCCTCTTTTCCTTCTCCTTCTAGAATTCTCATTATGTGAATATTGTTGACTGTGTCCCATAATTCCTTTAGGCTTTCTTCAGTCTTTTTCATTCTTTTATCTTTTTGGTCCTCTGAGTAATTTCCAATGTCCTTTCCTCCAGTTGCTGATTCTTTCTTATGCATAGTCAAGTCTACTTTTGAAACTCCCTAATAAATTCTTCCACTTAGGTTGGTTATTGGAGCTTTATTGTTTTCCTTTGGTTGTGTCATATTTACCTGATTTTTTTGTGATCCCTCATTTCTTATGCTGGTATCTGCACAATTGAGTAATCGGACTTCTCTTCCAGACTTTACAAGTTTACTTTTGCAGGCAGTTCTTCACTAGTCAGCTCAGTTTGTGTTTTTTGGATTTGTCTGCTGGTAATGTCCTTGTGTAGGTGAGGTCTGCTAATATCGTCTATTTGGGATGAGGCAACAGTACTATCTCTGAGCATAGGAGGGGGTTCTGCAGGTGAGCAAACTCTGATTGGGATTATTACTTGAGCACTGCAGTTATGAACTCTGTCTGCTACGATTCATGTGCTTGTTGCAGGCCCATCCCCCCTTCTCTGTCACATTCAGATTCCCAGTGGTTGAACCCAGCATATTTCCCTGAAATCTCCATGGAGCAAGATCTGAGTAGGGGATCCTGCAAAGCAACCCACAGTGCTGGGGGTGCTAGTTGCACCTGTGGGTTCTCTTTTGCCACTGGAGGAACTAGAGGCTCAGGGAAGACCTCTCTGCATGGTGCCATGCTGGCCTGGGGGAGGGGCAGTTAATGTATAGCTGCTTCTCTTAGCTTTTTCATGCAGTCTGCCTTGGTGCTTCAGTCACCCCCATGTTCTAGGAGTCTCTCAGTTTTGTCTTGTTCTTGAATAGTTGTTAGTTGTTCTTCTTGTGAAGGGGAGCAAATCAGGAATGATTTACATTGTCATTTTGGTGATGACCCTCCCTACTTCGGTTTTTCAGAGATTTTTGTTGTTGTTGTTCTTTTCTACAATCATATGCAATAACTATGCAACAATTATTTAATTTGTGCACTTTAATTTATCTTTCATTTTTTTATCCAAATTTTAGATTTTATCTAATTTTCATAGGTAAATAATAATGTAACACAAACATTATTTAGAACTTTTTCTATATTTTCTATAATTTACATACACATATCTATGACAGATTACATATTATTATGTTTTATATAGCAATATAATCATATTATTATTTAGGATGAAGACACTAAATGAAGTGGGTAAAGCGTGGTTGGAATTGAAATGTTTTGTAGATAATCATGAAGTCCTGGAAGGATTTAGGTAATAATATAAGCAGTTAAGGATCACTATGACATCTTCAGAAAGGAAATATTTTGATGAAGCAGTAATTAATATTTTTGTATGATAGGCTGGTGTTCTAAAACAATGAATAAGAAGTTATTGCTACAGTAGAGCTTGGAGTTGTTGATGAGTAAGGAACAAGAATGAAATTAAAGGTTTAGCTGCAAAGGAGAAAACAAAAACATGCTCTCTGTACTTAATAGATCTGACATGAAAAGTGGCAATATCTTGACTCTTCCTTGTATTTATGATCATATTCCCTGTCACTTTTAAATGACCATTTTATTTGTCTTTTCAAACAGTAGTCAATGCAATGTGCTACATATGAGCGAAAAACATGTAAGTTTCTGTAAATATGTTTTCTAAAATGTCTTACTTTCAACAAATAAATATACCATAATTACTATGACAGTGAATTATATTCCAATATTAGTGTCTAAATGTGTGTGCACATATGTGAAATCTTCCATGATTAAGTACAAAAATCTATGTACACAAGGTAAATTAAAATTGCTCTGATAATCAGTGGGCTTTTAGACATTCATGCTTCTAAATATTATAATTGTTATGCTTTCCTTTTATTCAAATTCTATTTCCAACAATAGTTCATGTTGCCCATATGCACTAAGAAGACATTTTAATTCTGATTCAAACCACCTTTCACATTTGCTTTCTGTCAGAAAAATACATGCCCTGTCATCATAAATTCTCCCCAGCAAACCTTTTTCTTCACTGCACTCATCCTGTTCAGAGCCATGCTACTCATCACTTGACAGGATGCAAAATGGAGTGGTCATAAAAGTAAAGTCTGCTAACTTTCACTCCTGACAATTTGTCAAAAGGCACATTAAAAATAATTGGAGGGAAACTGCACAGATTTTTTAAATGTATTGAGTCATTCTTCTTCAATGCTTGACTGGTCAGCTTGCAAGATACCATTCTCTCCATTATTAACCAGCCAGGACTACTGCTTTAACAAAAGGAATAGCACTATATTGCACTCATCTTGCTCTTGGGGTTTGTTTCCATAGGCCTCTGATTTATCTAGAAAGTCCACAAGTAAAACAGTCTTTTAGTACATGACTAGTTTATGTTTCCAATTTACCTTCTATTAAAACTGTCATTTTTTCCCCCCAAGCCTGCAAGGTATATCATAAATACCACCTGAAGTGGAAATGGTAAACCCTTCTATATTGTTTTATTAACAGTTTAATGTCTTAATAAAAGTTTAGAGAATTCAACTGTTAATATGTTCTGTTCTTAATCTATCTTACACAAACCATTTCAACCATAGTAGATTTCAGTGACATTGTTACATGGTCAAATGCTCCTCATGAGAGCCTAAACAAAATACAACAAATGGCACACCATGATGAACTCCATTAAGAGGTAAATTTAATATCTTTGAGATTTCAAGAAAGAAGAAAACAAAACTTGTACTCTAGGAAATTGAGAATCTAAGAATAAGAAATAAGGAGCAAAAAGAATAGGAAATTCAATTTGAGTTAATGTGCTGGCTAAAAAAGTGGAATCTGGACCATATGGTCTCTTTTTTTAAAAAAAGGATATTAATATGGAGTAGAAATAATTTCTGTATTACAATGATTAAGCTGTATCTAGATAAAATATGGATTGCTAATAACATGCTTTTTAATGATCAACAGGATTACTAATTTTTCACAGAATTTCTATAGTTGCAAAATAATACTACTGATTAAACTACAGCAATAATTACCACAAAGTCATATTCATTCTCACCAAACTTATCATGCCATATTTGTTTTTTAAAAAATAAGAAATAGAGATTTCTTTTCTAAAATTCTGAGAGGCTACCTGGTCAAAAGTTTGCTTCTGGAAAAGTCTGCTATATTTCCTGTAAAGTATTAATATTCACAACAAAAGTGATAGAATGTCCTTTTTACCTTTTGTTTCATGAATCCTTCCTACTCTAATTCACTAAGTAAATTAAATCTACACATTCCAATCTGTCTTTAAAAGGACATTTCAGGAAAACAACACGTTCTCAATTGAGATGATTATTACGGATTAAAGTCTTATGTTAAAAGATTATTCTTCATTTATAAAGAAGATTCCATTTTCTTCTCCATCCTCAAATTAATTAGAACTTCATTTATAAAATAATAAGGAAAACAAAATCAAAACTCCCAGAGTCAGGCATCTGTCGGAAAGGCTTTTCCACAAAATCACTTTATTTTCTTTTCAAGAAACACTAGGTAATGACCAGTTATTAAACACATTGCTTTCATACGCCATTTACACACAAAATAAAGAACATATAAATGCAACATATTACCCAGCCCACCTCAGACAGGATGTCCAAAGTCCCTGACATTGCACTTCATTTGTTTGTTGGTATATTAACTATTTACATGTTGCCTCAGTTTTACTAAGCTCATCACAATTGCCTAAAATTTGGAGTAAAAATACATTGAAAAAATTAATTAAAAAATTTTGGTCATTTCTTACAAAACACGCATACTCTTACCATAAGATCCAGCAATCACAGTTTTTGGTACTTACCCAAAGAAACTAAAAGCTTAATTCCACACAAAACCCTGAACGTGGATATTTATAGCAGCTTTATTCGTAATAGCCCAAACTTGGAAGGAACTAAGATGTCCTTCAGTAGGTGAATGGATAAACAAACTGTGGTACATCCAGACAATGACATATTATTCAACACTAAAAAGAAATGAGCTATCAAGCCATGAATACACAGGGAGGAAGCTTAAATGCACTAGGTGAAAGAAACCAACCTGAAAAGACTACATACTCTATGATTCCAACTGTATAACATTCTGAAAAATGCAAAATTGTGGATAGTAAAAAGATCAGAATTTGACAGGGATTGAGGGTAAGAATAGGTGGGCCACAGAGAATTTTTAGGGCAGTGAAAATACTCTGCGTGAAATCATGATGGCGGATACATGTCACTATACCTTTGGCCAAATGCATAGAATGCACGACACTAAGAGTGTACCCTAACATAAATTATGGATTTCGGGTAATTATGATGTGTCAATGTAGGTTCATCAGTTGTATCAATGTTGCAACTTTGGGGGTGGATGCTGTTAATGGGGGAGGCTATGCACGTGTGGAGTCAGGGGTTAATGGGACATAGCTATACCTTCTTCTCAGTTTTGTTGAACCTAAAACTGCTGTAAGGAAATAAAGTCCTTTAAAAAAATCTTTAAAAATTAGTTGTCACAGTACAAAGAAAGTACCATATTAGAATTTATTTAAGTTCTCCTTAAAAATATACATTTAATACACATTTGAGCTATTTTTTATAGTCTTATACTTTTGTATTTCTCATGTCTTTAATTTTAGTTATTTGAGTGGATCTAAGTTAATGATTGCACATAGGTCAAGAGATGTAAAAAATGAAATATAATAAATTATCAATGATGAGAATGTGTTCAAATAAATAGTTCATAGAATACTGAACAATTATTGTTTTCATTCATTTTCTTTTCAACAGAAATACTTTTATTCTCTGATATTTTTAAGTGATAACTTCTAGGGCTTATAGAAAAGTTTGGTGAGAACTCTTGCCCTGGTGCCTCATAAGTCATGTTCATACTATGATATAACTATATTGTAAAATAGTGTCAGCTATAATATGACACTTTAGGAAAAAATTTGTCTTCCATGTTATAAAAGTAATAGACGTGTGTTTCTAAAGAGTTTAGATAGCTCTTCATGAAATTGTACACACATTTGAGAGTAATATCTAATGTTCTTTTCCTAGTGGTAATGTTATGAAAAATCACTCTAAATACTTTTGTCATCTTAGCTTGAAACATATAACTGAAGTAAATCTTAGAAATGGGGCTTATGAGAGTGGCAGAATGGAAAGGTTTGATTGAGAAAGTCAGCTTGGATATATAAATAGGAAGAAATGTCTCCCTTGAATCTGTGGTACGTTGCAGAGTTTCATTTTTTCTGGTTTGAATTCTCTTTCTGACACTCTTTGGTCTCTTGCACCTGTCACTTTGGGGTAATAATTCCTCACAGGAATCTGCTGGTAGTTCTCAAAGATAGGAATGGTAGGAATTCATCAAGTATGCCTGCATTATATAACACATAGGCAATTCTATTTTAATCATAGTTTCTCTTAACTTATGATTTAATGTAAGATTAATACTCTTAAGATTTGGATATGATCATTGATTTGTTTTTTTTGCCTCCTGCTTCTTATTTCTCATTCATATCAAACCAAGATAGTATTTGCTATGTGCCAAATTGAATAAAAAGCAAACTAAAAATATAAAATATTGCCTAATATCATACAGATTCTTAATCTTTTTTACTATCATTGAAAATTAGTATTTACATTTCATGAAATAAAGGCTCATAATTACAGAAAAGTCTATACTTGTTTTTTGGTTTTCCTTCTGTTAGTGTGTGATTTCTTGGTATGATTCTTACATATATATAATAAATACACGTATAATAAAACTCATAAATAATATAAACTCATAAATCATAAAACATGAAGGAGCCCTTTGAGGCATGGTGTCAGCCCCATCAGGCATGAAATAAAGCCTTGATGGGAGACTGACTCCATGCCTCGGGAGGTCTCACTTTTAGTTCTTGCTGTAACCAAGCCAAGATTGATCTGCACATGCTGATAAGAAGAGACAGATATTTGGGGGCAGTCTCCTCACAAGTTGTCTGAGATAATATCTGTGAAGAGAAAGTTGGCACTAAAAATCTTTCCCTCCAAAAATGGACATTTTGGGGATCTCCTGCCAAGTTGACCTGAGCAGACATGGTTGGCATTAGAAACTCTCCCCCTCCCAAACCGAACATCTAGTCTTGGGAATAATGGCCTCCTGGGACTATACATATGGGTGAGCTGGGACTGTCAATTTGAGACACATCTGGCTGTGACTCCGTCTCCTTCTGAAGATCCAATCGCCAAGACATTGGCCACCAGAGGTTCTACTCAAGTGGATGGTCTTCACTTCATCGTTGGGGACCCAGCAGTAATCTGGACCCGCTTGAATGCCTACTTGAGGAGACTGGTCTCCCACAACAACTGGACTTTTCCATCCCTGGACACACAGACTTGGTAGGTTACTAGCACTTTGTGCTCCGGTGGTTGACTTTCATTCTTCGTTTTTACTTATATCTTTGCTTTCTGTTTCTCTGCTCGCTTCTTCTCACTTATGTGAAAATTTCAATAAGCCGATTCATTCCTGAAATATATTTTGTTACCTTTCATGTGATCAGGGTAGTAAGAACCTGCCCCTCACTTTGAGAGGTTAATTTGTCACCAGGTGTCAGGGAGCAGATTATCCTTGGCTGGTTCAACATGACACTTTCAAGGCACCGTGTTAAAGGATATCTAGTTCAAAGTTCAAACACACTCCTTCATTATGCTTTATTTTTCAAGGGAATTTTAGGTGGTTAATTTTCTTTTCTTTTTTTCATTTCTTAACAGATATACTGATGAACTTCATTTTGTGTGTAGCCATCCTTTTACCACTTAGTACTTTCTGCTCTTATCTGATTTCTTATAGCTAGGTGCATAATTTGGATCTGTTCCATAAGTAATTACATATTATATTACTCTCCAAACTAGTTACAGTTACTTGAATTATGTTACACAGTAAAAGATGGACTTGCCTATAGCAGCTTTCTCCATTAGCATAAAAAAAAACAACTTACATCCATTAGGAGAAAAATAATTAATTTGCCAATGACAAGGGTAGAAAAAGGAGTTTAGTCTGAGCACACATCTAATATACTACAAAAATTTCACATTAGCTGGTATCTCAAAATATTTTCGGTAAGGTTTTCAATATTAAAACATTTCCTATGAAAACAAACTACGGTTTATTCTGGTATCTGTACATGGCTTTGTATTCCATTACTGAACTACAGAAAATTTGGTAAAACACAAAAGAATCTTTACAATTCAAGAAATTAATCCAATTTCTGCTTGTATCTACCTCTTCACTTAGATCCAGACCAATTTCTTATAACACAGCTCTGTGAAGCCTTTTTCAGTTTTCATTTTCATTCATTTACTGTGATTTCATAAGCATTTGCATTGGATTATGTCATTTCAAATTTCTTACATTTCCAAAATATCTTCATATTGTGCTGGCATTTAAACACTGTTTTCCTTGACTATATGATCATTGGATCATAGCTCTTTCCTTTTGATAAATGGTACATAATATTTCATTGTCTTCTATCTTTCACTGTTGCAGTTAAGTCCACACTCCTTTGATTTACATTCTTTTTAACACCTTTATATGGTCTAAATACTTATAAGATAATTTTATACTCAGACTTGAGAAACTTTATAAAACTTCAGGCTAAAGGTCTACCATTTTCGTTAGATTTGGTAAGTCCTTTATGCTCTTTTATGTGTACATTTAAGCTAGCCCTAACTCAGAGAAATATGCTCATTTATAACCTTTGTATATCTTCATTTTCTCTTCTCAAAAAAAGTTAAGATTCTCAATGCTGTCTGCATAATATTATTAACTTTTGAAATATTCTCTATCACCAGAGAATCATATCTCAGTTTCCAAGGTGATTTTTATGATCACCCATTTTTGAGAGCCATTGGACTATTTTAGATGATAACCTTCCCTGGTTCAGTAGCTACCAGGATATTTGATATTTTGTAGCAGTGTAGATCTGACATACTGTTTTTCCAAATAAATCTACATGAATTCTGCTCACAATTGTGCAGTGACCAGAAATAGAAATGGTAGAAAATATCATTCACTTATAATTATCTATTACTCCTAGAACGTTCACGTCCTTTTCATGGGCCAAAAGTAGCTCACTGTGTGATGTCATTGTGCTTTGCCATATGACTTGCTTTTTCCAAAGAAATGTGATTGAGCATAATGAATGCAAATTTGAGTCATGCATATTCTTGATTTTAGTGGATGCATTCCCAAGATGTTATTTAGCACACTCCTCTCTCCTTTTGTTGTCCTATAAACAGTAGTTTTTAGATTTAGAGATTTGACTAGGTTTTGGTTCAATTTTTCAGCAAGACCACTTCCTAGGAGCTGGTGTATGTTTCCTGTCGTTGTTTCATTGTTTATGGGAAAGTAACTTTTCTGTGAAGTTAGCAGTCAGTGCTGATCATTGTCTAGATCCACTATTTCATTTGATATGGCAAATGGTGCTTTTCTTACTCCATGATTCCTTCCTCACTGTTCATCTGGAATACTTTCAGAATGAGAAATTTCATATCATCAAATGTTTAACTTATCAGAACACAGTTTACACATGAAAAGCATGTTAAATACTTATTTTTTAAATTTACTGAACAGTTTTCAAAATAATAGATTTATTCTCTAGCATTCTCCAGTGGAGAGCAATAGAATTTGTATTTTTATTTTGTTCATTTTATTTTTTATGTCATTAAGAACATATTTGATGTTTTTCAATCCATGTCAGGTATATTGCTTATTGGTCCTCAAATTATCCAATTTTGGCCTGTAGAAACTTCTTAAAATTAGCTCACATTAGTCCTTACTGAACTTTAGTATGTATCTTTAACTCTGAACTTATTTTCCCCGTAATAATATCAGTCTTTGATAGCTTCCTTTTACTTTACTATGACAATATGTTCCAGTCTCATTTTGTACTTTTTCTGCCTCAGTTCTGAAATTAGTCATTATGCCAAAAAATGCTTTTAGTGGAAAATTACATTTAGAGACCACAATATGAGCTGCTCATTCTACTGTTCTAAATTATTGATTATTGTTTCTACATATTTTTTTTTTAGTTTTTTGGCTGTGTTGAGTCTTTGTTGCTGCATGCAGGCTTTCTCTAGTTGTGGAGAATGGGGGCTACTCTTCATTGTGGTGCGCAGGCTTCTCATTATGGTGGCTTCTCTTGTTGCGAAACACGGGCTCTAGTGGTGCAGGCTTCAGTAGTTGTGGCGCGCGGGCTCAGTAATTGTGGCACGCAGGCTCTAGAGCACAGTCTCAGTAGTTGTGGCACACGGGCTTAGTTGCGCCGCGGCAAGTGGGATCTTCCCGGAACAGGGATCGAACCTGTTTCCCCTGCATTGGCAGGTAGATTCTTAACCACTGCACCACCAGGGAGGTCCTCTACATATTTTTAATGGATAAAACGAGAAATTATTTGTGTCTGTTGTTATACTATGAGTTTAAATGATATTTGAAATTCAAATAAGAATTCAGGATTTTTATTTTTTACTTAAATTATTTTATAGTTGCATCTATTTTACCTTAAGTTAAAAATCTTGGTTCCTAATAACATCGTCATGATGAATTACTTGTTTCGTCCTATTGGTATATACATATATGATGTTAATAGTTTTAGAAGAAAATATTATTAATAATACGAATTACTCTATAATCAGAGTTGATATTTGCAAGTTTTTTTTCAGGGTCTTTTGGTCCATAGAGAAATATCTCACTAGGAAAGTACTATCAAATTATTGAATTTAAAGGCAATTTACATAATTCTTCATTGTGAGGAATGGCTGCAGAAACAGCTCAAAAAAGTTGGGTTTATTTCTCTTATTTACCTTTTGATTTTTAGGAATTACTTTATAAATTTTAACATTGAGTGATTATTATGTAAAACATTTACCTGCTTGTAAAATTCTACAAAATGTGGTACATTCAGAGCAGTCTAATTTCTATTCATGTCCTCCCCATCTTGTTTCCTCCTGTTCCTCACAGGTAACTGTATGTTTAATTTTGTTTATTTTTCAATTTTCAAAAAGCACATATATTTATGTGGATTTTCTTTTATTTCTTAAATGTATACTCTTTGAATATGAAAATTTATAAGTACACAGTTATAAATTTACAGGGTAATAATAACAGCATTAACAACTACACTAGTTATATTTAAATAGGTAGTGTGTTTAAACAAATATGCTAATGTTCACAAACCAAATGAAACTCAGACTTCGAGAGACCTGGCATTTCATAATATCAGCTTTATACAAATACAGTATCTTTAGTTAATTCCCTTTTGCCAATATTCTCTCTTGTTGATTTCAGTGGTAAAATTTAGTCATTGCAGTGAATGAGTTTTGCAATATTCAGTCTGTTCATTTGGCATTTCTTACAATTATAAATTTAATACTGCATATTTATATGAAAGAATGTGTTAGAAACTTAACATTAAACATATTTTTAGTTATATTTATACAACATTGGACATTTTGGAAAGCATATGGGATATGTAAAAGCAGAATACCATAGTTCTTGAATGATATCCTGACTAGTGTTAGTTGGCAATTACGTTGCTTGAGATAACCCAAACTCAGCAATTCTAAGACTTTATGGTTGCTGCATTTGCTTGAAGATAAATAAATCTTTAATTATTATTCTATTGTACCAAATCATAATGTGAGCATTTCTTAATTTTAACACAGCTTGAAAAATATTAGATTATTTCAATTTTTTTGGTCATTACAGAAATATCTTTCAGGAAAAGACAAATGCCAAAACCTTCCCACAATTGTTAGTTACCTTTTCTTTGTTCCTTTGGAGCTGTAAATGCCCATTTATAAAACAGATCACAGTGGCATTTCTCTCTTTCCTTTCTGCTCATCTTCCACCTATATCTCCATTCCATTCTGTGTAATTGCAACTAAATACAGTTAATTTATTTTTTTAATTAAAGAAGAATAGCTTATCTTTGAAAAAACCTGTAAAAAAAACCCATGGACTGAAAGTCAAGAAGGGCATTATTTTGTTAATACTTCATGGAGATAACACTGGCTGCCTCTGACTATAGCTCTTGAGATCTTAGTGTTCTATTTTTGAATGAAATTCATTGAAGACATTTTATAGTTTTATCATCATCTCTTTTATTATTTCATCATCCTGAATTTAAATACTTAAGCATTTTCATAATAAGGATAATTTTGGTAATGAAATAATTAATCAAAGATGTAAGTCTTGTATTTACATACAACAAGAAGATACAGCCTAAGCAAAATAATGCATTAGCAGGGTAGTGGTCTACAGAAATTCTCTTTTCCCACTTCCCTGTTTTTTTATCCAAGTAAACAAGTTTTGTGTTCTATTTGGTTCATTATAATTTTTTTTAACATTTTAGAATTATATTTAAGAAAGAATGTAAAATCCAATTCATGTTTGTAATCCTGTAATCAATATGTTTTACAATAAAAGGAGAAAACTTCCTGATTGTAACGTAGCCAATAGCCAACTTAGAGGTCAGGATTAAAACATGGGTCCATATTCTGATGGAAATTAAGGTATATTTGGACTAAATGAAGGATACAACAAAATTTAGGGAAGGAAAATGGTGCATCTTATGAGGAGCATTACCTGGCCCTCTTGATACCAGTGCTTTAGCTAGAGCATTTCTTGAATTCATCACTTATTTGCCTTCTCAAAATATACACCTCTAGTTTTTCCAGCATAAGAGAAGCAAAATCAACTCTAGACTTTTTGCAGATTGAAGAATCCTAACAATGTCAAATTGGTCAAAATTTACTCACTGTGTATATCACACTTAACCTGCTGAGTGGAGGTGTTTCAGTGTTTATAACTTGGTGGGGCTGAGAAAGATGTTCTATCATGAATAGCATTAGTATTGGTGTTTTATGCAAATAATGTATTTTACTTGCTTACTAATTTATTACTCAATCTTATATAGTAAGATAAGTTAAGTGCAAATTTATAAGATAAATTTGTTGCAGATCTTAAGATCAAGATCAGCATTGAAATATTCATCGTTACGGTTCTTTTGCCAACTGTTTCCATGGTGTATAATTACATAAAGTTGGAATAAACATGAAAGTATATCACATAAAAATATAGCAAAGAAATAATTGTCAAATTTTGTATCAAAACTTTAAGTATAATATAGCTTAAAATAAAAGGAATACAGAGCCACATTGTTTCAAGAACAATAGGATGAGGTTTGAGGTTGATTTGGGAAACAGAAGCCAAGAGGGGTAAAGTTATTCATTTATAAACACAGAAATGGGAGAGGACCAAGATGGTGGAGGAGTAAGACGTGGAGATCACCTTCCTCCCCACAAATACATCAAAAATACATCTACATGTGGAAAACCTCCTACAGAACACCTACTGAACATTGTCAGAAGAACTCAGACTTCACAGAAGGCAAAAAACGCCCCATGTACCTGGGTAGGTCAAAAGAAAAAACAGAGGCAAAAGAATAGGGACGGGACCTGCACCTCTGGGAGGGAGCTGTGAAGGAGGAAAAGTTTCCACACACTAGGAAGTCCCTTCACTGGCAGAGACTTCTAGGGAAAGTCAGGAGTCATCAATAGAAGCTGATCTTGCAGACAAATAAAATGAAGATTCAAATTGTATGCATTCTTTCATAACAATGTTATATTTGAAACCCATTTTGAATATATAAGGATATAAAAATAGTTTTTTCTCCCTTTTAAAGAAAAAAGATCTTATTGGCAAATTGGGCTTTGGATAAGAGTATACAAGAATAAAATGTAACAAGGAGTTGACGAGAGGTGACATGATGAGTAAACCAAGTGCACTGAAACTGGAGAATATTGACCAGGGGGTGTGGAGATAGACCATTACATAAAGGAAAGTTTCCAAACTAGATAATTTATATATAAATTAGCAGGCATTGAGAACATTAATTTCCTCCAACAGTACATTAAGATGTGCGCAAAGATTTTCCAAGTGGAAAATTTGAAAACTTCAACCTGAGCAAGTGATTTCTGTTACTTCAGTCACTTCATTGAACTCTAAATAGAAACCTGAGGAGTATTTGAATGGTGTAGGGAATGAAGTCTAAGTCTTAGATCAGTGTCAAGACGTATTGGCCAAGAATTACAATGGTGATGTTAGATCCATACATAAAGGACAACTCTATCATAGAACACATTTTTTTCTAGGTTGAAATAGGCGGATGTTGCATTAAACAGAAGTCGGAGTTTAAAATTCGGTTTAATTAAATCATTTAACTCTTGCCTTCACACTCATTAGCAACACGTGTATAAAATAATATGAACCGACAAAATGGAGCTGTAGCATAAATGATTATTGATCATTTCTACATGTTTCTGTTATCAATATGAAACTTTCGCTAAATAAGAAATATGTATCAAGTAATTTGGTAAATTATAAATTTCTTTAATGCTTCCTTTTAGAAATTTTCAAACCAAATGCTAACATTCAGAAATTTAATTGCTATACAGTCATATAGCTTTAGGGTTTTTTTGTTTGTTTTTACATTTATTAAGCAAATTTGCTAAATATTAAACCTTATTTGTAATTATGATGCAAAAACACAGCTGAGGAGCTAAACACATAAATTGGGTTCTGTCATATGTACAAATACATGCAGTTTTAAATATTACAGAGCGTACACAGAATGCTCAGGTAGTATAAACAAAAAAGCAATGAATCTGGCTGAAGATACTGTAAATATTGTGATACACAATTTTATTTATAATTCAACTAGAATATAGAGAGGATAATTTCCATCCCTCAGGGTTGTTTATACCATGTATAGTTAGAGAATTTTTCTCACATAGTTTGTTTTCCAGTTTTTGCTTTTAGTCCTAAGCAAGAATTCAATTATCAACATTCTTGGCTCTTGAAAGATAAGAATCTCCGTGACAAACCAGCATTACAGTTTTTGCAAGAATACTTGAACAATCGAATATAAGAGTTTTAATCAGGACCTTTTTCTAAAATAGCTTACATTCTGATAAAATCGGAATCTAGTGGAAAATGCTTTATTACCTTCCACTGTGTTTTTAGATAATAGTCAAGCTTATTTTTGATGCCCTGTAAATAAGTACATATCATAAATAACATATAACAATATGAAATTGTTAACTCTTACATGTTCAAGACAGTACATTTACAGTGCTTTCTTTAATCTGACTTGTTCATCCACATGCATTATGCTTCAAAGGTATAGGTATAAATAAAAGTTTTGATATATAATTTAAGCATTATATATGCCAATATAGGATAAATAGAAATAAAGCATTCAGTATGAAAGTAAAATGTCAATAAATACGTAGGCTGAGTAAGTTAAAATGAATAGTTTTGCATTATGATCTTGAGAAGATTATTAAAATCATAAGAATGGTAATGAGAATTCATTAACAACAAAAACATATTACTATTTAGATAAACAAATGTGACTCTCACAATGTCTTAGTAATTTAGGATAAAATTTGGATAGATATAAAAAGAGAAAAATTGAAATAAATTATGTGTGATATTTTAGAAAAATAGACACCTACATTTATTCCTTAAAAAATAATTTCCAAAAAAAAATTTATATGTGATGAAACATAATAATAAGAAAAATATTTTTCAGGATAACAATTTCTTCTACTTTTTCTTAGAACTTAATTGTATAAACTAGATTAGTTTCGGAAGTGGTATTTCTACTTTTGTCTAATCACATCCTAGGAGATTTGGTAATTTTTCTGTGAAAAATTCAATGGAAATCTTTATAAAGTTTTCATCATAGATGATTTCTGGCTAGTTGTAGGATTTTTTTTAAAACTTATGTTTCACCGCTGAGTATAATTTGTTCTTCAGACAATCAAGAGTCAATGCTGTGTAGCGGATTTTGTGCTAATTTATAATTTCTTTTGGCAATAATTGTAAGAAAATTTTAGGAGACTAGGAATCTTTATTAATTTCCCAATCCTAAAGATTTGAAATTATTCTGAGAACATTGTGAAAAAACCCTAATACTGTGCTAAGTAATGGAAATAGAGCATGCACAATATATAATACTCTATTACCCAGCCAATCTTTTATCTGGTGAAAGAGACAGGCTTGTAACTAAAATCTATTACAAAATTACTATACCTTGGTCTAACTGATACTTGAAAAGCTTAGGAAAAATTAAGAAGACTTAATTCAACCTAGAAAAAATAGGAACACTTAATACAGCCAAAAAGGATTTGATTTTGGAGAGAAGGTACAACTTGAATAAATATGACTTTATCTGGAGATGAATATGACTTTATCAGGTCTTGCCCATAGTGAATTTCAGGCAAAATAGAATTTTCTAGCTCATCCATTCTACAGCAAGTATCACCCCTCATTTAATTTAATGGTAGTATAAATCATATAGTATTGTAGTCATTTTCAGCTTTACCTTTTCCACAAATCGTGGGCTTCTTTTCATTTTCACCTTTGTATCTAACTCACTTTTATACCCCAGTACTTGTACCTAGTTATTTATCTGAAAACACTTGTTGGCATATTACCAATTAAACTAAGGCATCTTATATTTGTTATAATAAAATTTCAGCCTATGGGTTGTATTTTCCATCTTAGATCCAAGTTTAGTCTTCTATTTTCACATAATAAGAAATGGATAACTAATCATAGAATGTTTTCAGAGTCATATTCAGTCACAGGGAATAGAATAATTGGCCTACTTCAGAAGCATAACTTTTCCTGAGGTGTATATGTAGTACATATCACATTGTGTGCTTTATTACTATAACATATAAGTACA
The DNA here is from genome assembly GCF_002837175.3 of Physeter macrocephalus. Taxonomy (NCBI): domain Eukaryota; kingdom Metazoa; phylum Chordata; class Mammalia; order Artiodactyla; family Physeteridae; genus Physeter; species Physeter macrocephalus. The sequence goes on along the minus strand of NC_041217.1, from coordinate 12,874,160 downwards.
CAGACACTTCAGAACATTATGTGTATAGATAAAATTAAAATAATTACAACGAACTCTCCTTTACAATCATATTTCTACTATGAAAAAATACTTGTAATAAGTAAAATATCCATTTAGAGTTTGACAGGTCTTATGAAAGCAAATATATTTGAAATATGTTTTGGGCAGTTTGAACAGTTCTTACAAGTGACTTTCACAGTAGTCTTTGCATTTTCTGAGATCAAATGCTTCTAAGTTAATAGCAAGTATATGTCTTTTAGAGGTGTACTGAACACATTCAAGTGATGACTGCAGTTCTCTGAAATGAAGTCACAATCTAACTAGAGATCTCCATGGTGATTAGGTGTATTTGCTTGCCTGTTATAAAATGAAAAGAGAAAAAATGTAATGTAACTACATTAAATCATTTGAGTTTGAATTTTAGTAAGTGTATTCATTCATAAAATTGCTCGTAATAGGCTATTTAGTTTAAATGGTGAATTCACAAATACTTATGGAATGCTACCTTGTTCTAGGAAATGTGCTAAGTACTGTGAATTCAACAAGGAGGTTTGTAGGGAAGTGGAGTTCAATAAGCAAGAGCAACTTTAAAAAATGCATATAGTAAAATTGTATGTATACAAATGTATACAGTAAAATTTGTGTAATTAGTAAAATGATATTATGTTCTGGAGTCAGAAAGAAGAACACTGAAATCTGGCCTCAGAAGACCTCTGGAGGGACAGGTGGGCTGAGTCCTAGAGGCTCAGTGGGAGTAGATTGGATGAAAATGGGTGAAGCACACACAAGGCAAAGTGATTGGTGTTACCTCAGTCATAGAAATGAGGCATAAGGTGGTTTGGGGGGTTACCTTAAGCTACTAGATCATACTGTAACGTAAATTTCAGGTATAAGAGTGAACAGCTGTTGGAGGAGGTCACCGAAATGCTGTGACTGGCAGTTGACCCACTAGCTGGACCCAGGCAATAGGAGGCTCCTCACCCTATCCACTATCTTGGAATGTACCATCTTCCCACCATTCCCACACTAGGGACTGTTTCAAGGACACAGCCTTGAGCGAGTAAGGCATTGGGATCATCTAGACCAGGTAATACATGACCAAACCCTGTTAGGGCCTCTATATGAACTTTTTTTACAAATTGAAGTATAGTTGATTTACTGTGTTCTGTAAGTTTCAGGTGTACAGCAAGATGATTCATATATATATATATATATATATATATATATATTCTTTTTCAGATTCTTTTCCATTATAGGTTATTAAAAGGTATTGAATGTAGTTCCCTGTGCTATAGAGTAGGTCCTTGTCATTTACATATTTTATGTATAAAGTATGTATATGTTAATCCCAAACTCCTAATTTATTTCCCCCCCTTTCCCCTTTGGTAACCGTTAGTTTGTTTTCTATGTCTGTGAGTCTATTTCTGTCTTGTCAGTAAGTTCATTTGTATCATTTTTTTTTAGACTCCACATATGAGTGCTATCATATATTTGTCTTTCTCTGTATGACTTACTTCACTTAGTACGATAATCTCTAGGTTCATCCATATTGCTGCAAATAGTATTATTTCATTCTTTTTTATGGCTGAGTAATATTCTATTACATTCTATATATGTACCACATCTTCTTTATCCATTCCTTTGTCGATGGATATTTAGGTGGCTTTCACATCTTGGCTATTGTAAATAGTGCTGCTATGAACATTGGGGTGATGTATCTTTTCAAATTAGAGTTTTCATCTTTTTGGGATATAAGACCAGGAGTGGGATTGCTGGTTCATATGATAATTCTATTTCTAGTTTTTTAAGGAACTTCCATATTGTTTTCCATAGTGGCTGAACCAATTTACATTCCCACCAACAGTGTAGGAGGGTTCCCTTTTCTCCACAGCCTCTCCAGCATTTATTATTTGTAGACTTTTTGATGATGGCCATTTGACTGGTGTGAGGTGATACCTCATTGTAGTTTTGATTTGTATTTATGTAATAATTATCGATGTTGAGCATCTTATCATGTGCCTTTTGGCCATCTATATGTCTTCTTAGAGAAATGTCTATTTAGGTCTTCTGTCCATTTTTTGATTGGGTTGTTTGTTTTTTTGATATTGAGCTGTTAATATTTTTGGAAATTAATCCCTTGTTGGTAGCATCATTTGCAAATATTTTCTCCCCTTCTTAGGTTGTCTTTTCATTTTGTTTATTGTTTCCTTTGCTGTGCAAACCCTTTTAAGTTTAATTAAGTCCCTAATTAGGACAGTATAATACATGGCCAAACCCTGTTAAGGCCTCTTAGGAGCATTTAAGATTCTGACAGATGGGTGTGGAGATCTACTCATCCTGAAACTGCTCAAGACAAGTATGTAAGTTCCCCTTGCTCATTAAATTGCCACCTACCAATCTGGAGTGGTCTGCCTCTTTCTTTGGTATCTCCTTGCCCTCCTTGTACAGAGGTCAGTTTAGAATGTCACCCAGTGGGGTGGGAACTAACAAGAAGGAAGCCTGAATATGTTGGTAGGGAACAATTCATGGATAGCTTTTATGTCATACATACCATATAGGAATGTATCAGTGGTTCTGAAACTTTAGCATGAGTAAGAATTGCCTGGGCTGTCTATTAAAAATATAAATTCCCATTATCTACTCTCAAAGATTTTAAGTCTGAGGTGGAGGACAGGAATTTACAACTTTAACAGGCAAACAAGAAGATTCTTATTTGGGTGTCTTGTGAACTAATTTGGAGAATATAGTTGACAGTTATCAAATGATTTTGAACAGGAAAATGGCATTTAGATAGATCACTCTAATTGTAATGTGAAAGATGGCTGTAAGAAGAACAACACTTTAAGAGAGAAACTAGGGACTTCCCTGGTGGCGCAGTTGTTGAGAGTCCACCTGCTGATGCAGGGGACACTGGTTCGTGCCCCGGTCCGGGAAGATCCCACATGCCGCGGAGCGGCTAGACCCGTGAGCCATGGCCACTGGGCCTGCACGTCCGGAGCCTGTGCTCCACAACGGGAGAGGCCACAACAGTGAGAGACCCACATACCACAAAAAAAAAAAAAAAAAAAAAAAGAGAGAGAAACTATTTATTAATATACTACAAGAATTTAGGTGGGCCATGAATAATTAGATTACAGTAGTGTACCAGAAATGAAAGAGGATAAATGGATTCCACAAGTATTGAGAAATTCATGGCTTGAATTTAAGAAGTGATTAAAAAAAGGGGTTGGTTTAGAATACCTGTTAGTCTACTACCTCATGTGACTGGCTAGTCATGGCATTAAGTTAAATAAGGCACATGGCAAATTTCTGATTTTAAGCTGATGGATTAGGCATGTATTCTAATACTGTCATCTTATATGAATTACAGGGGAAATTTTTTTTAAGTGAATTAAAAAACACCTAGCAAAATTCAAGCGTTTACGCAAACCATCTGTTAACTGGAAAGTGGAAGAATTTTTTGAAAGGTCAGCAGCAGACAGAGAACAGCAACCAGATATATATGGAGAGCTTTATTCTATAGGATGAGAAGAGCATCAAGGAGCACCAAGGACAAGTGCAGACAAAGCTGGGAGCAGCATGTGCATATGGGGCAAACATCAGACTAATTAGCTGGGGGTAGGTGTTTTAACCTATCCAGTTAGGGAGCTAAATCTGGATGAAGTCCTCCTCTCTTGCCCAGAACCTCTACATCTTGTGCAGGACAGTGATCTATAGGTCTTCATGGAGCCACAGAGGTATTTGCACACTCTGAGGGCAAGAAGATCCAGGGAATACCAACAACCATGTGATTTTCCACTGAAGTCCCCCCTCCCCTGTGGCATGTCGTCTAACGGCCCACTCTTCAGGAAGTGGAGAACAAACAACAGCTTCTCCTTTAATGTCTCCTAAGTGACCTGTACAAACAGAGGCAAGAGATTAATAAAACATGAGGCAAGATAAAAATAGCACATATTTAAATAAAAGTAACACTTTACTTACAGGAGAGTTAGCAGGTTCAAAGGGAGGAAGACATCTTACAGAGAAAATGGAGATAAAAATTTCACTTTGAGTATAATGTGTTTCAGATGAATGTAGAAAATATGTAAACATATGAATGTCTAGTTGAAAATTGAATATGTGGATTTAAATTTCAAGAAAGAGAACAGGGATGAACATAGGGATTTTTAAAAAATATTCATGCAGATGGTAGATCAAAGTATTGCTGCTCATGTAGACAATAAATTATTAAATAAAACTGTCAAAGAAGAATTTATATTAGAGAGGAATGGTGGGTCTGAGTCAAATCTGGAGTAATCCCTAGATATAACATCTGTATTTGTGTCTTCTAATTTTGATCCCTTATCTTACTTTAGATTTTTCCAGAAGCAGAGCCTGAGACAAGGATTTGAGAACAAAGAGTTTATTTGGGAAGTGTACCCAGGATACACCAGCAGCAAAGTAATAATATGTTAGGGAAGGGAGGGCTGTGTTATCAAGCAAGTACTGGTACTGGGGCTTGATCTTCCTGAGAAACTCTGGAAGATCGGGAAACTATCCATCAACTCCAATAGATAACATTTTGAGATATCACTGAACATAAATATTTTGCCAATTCATATTCAGATGGTCAGAGAACTCATACTTTCATGAATTGATAAACAAAGCAATAAGAAAGTAAATATACATTTTCTAAACATTTTAATAACATTAATATTGGTAATATCACGATACATTTTCCTTCAGTATTTCATGTGTGTGTGTATATATATATATATATATATATATATATATATATGCATGCATGTACCTAATCATTTTCAGTCATGTTTTTGCTTTTCTACCTATATATTTTTCAAGTAGTCTCATAAGTTCATAAATACTCTTTAAAATAGTTATTAAAATCAAAATCAAAATTTTATTTTAGTTCAATAATCTGTGTACTCTATTGACCTACCTATATAACATTGTTTATTTATCCATTTCCTTTATGTCGAACATTTTGCTTCATTTTATATATTTATGTGATGGCTATATCTGAGAAGTTTATTTCATTTTCCTAGTGTTATTATAAATAGCATCACAATGAACATTTTAAATCATAGTTCTTCAAGCTTATTTCTGATTATCTCCTTAAAGATATCCCTAAAATGAGAGGTATTGGTCATTGATAAAAATATTTTAAGACAGTTGATTGCAGCATATATATGTAACAGTAATATATAAAAACATCCATTGTCAGATTTTTGTAGTTCTTTAAGTCAGTGTGGTCTGCAAACATTTTTTATCCTCTTAAGTAAGAAGTGTTGAGCAATCACAGACATTTACAATTGTATACATTTCTTTCTATATAAATATAGTATATGGATCAAAAATTTATAGAAAAATAAGGAATTAATAAAAATTATATAAGAAGTTTTTATATTTTTCTCAAACACCTTTGGAATCATTTTATACTTTGTGTTTTCCATGTTTTTGATTTACAGTATTGTCATTTTTATCAATTAGGAGTCGAGTTAATTACACGATGAAGCATGAGAAAAATTAGCAAATAGGAATGTCAATGTTGAAGCAACGATTTATAGACTTAGTCTGATGATATTAATCATTATAAGAAAGCCTTATTTTTTTTGTGTCACAGTTTACAATTTACTTTTACACAAAAAATCTTAATTGATTTTCACAAGTGCCTTATAACGTGGACAGAACAGCAGGTGTTAACATCTCAATTTTGAGATTCAGGAAGCCTTATGTCTTTCTTGGCCATATGGACAATAATAATAATATATCTGTTATTAATAATAAGATCCTGCAAGTGCTGAGCATTTGGTTAAAATCAGGGTTTAGAATCAGGGTACTCTGGATGATAGAAGTAGGATGAAAAGGCCTGATATGTGTAACCATGGGATTAGGCTGGTCATGGTGAAGAACAGGGCACTTAAAGCTGGGGGTCACAGTGGACCTGGGTCAGGAGGGTGAATCCTAAGTCCAGGTGATGAGGCCTAGAGGATCAGAATCCAGGAAACAGTGAAATAGGCAATACAGAGTGAGGAACCAAGTATAGAACTTCTCTGCAGGTGACATTGTGTGTGTGTGTGTGTGTGTGTGTGTGTGTGTGTGTGTGTGTGTGTGTGTTAACAGAAACCATGTAATCTCTGGGCTAGAAAACAGTTTATTTCTCATATGGAATCTTAGTGCCATTTCCTGGAGCCCGGAAGCCCATGGAGGGACACAATGTCAGCCAAATGTTCACTTGTTCCTGCATCTCAGGAATCTTGATGTAACATGGTTCAGAATTTATAGAGGACAGTTAGTCTATGGCCCAACCTCCCCTTCATTGAAAGAAAGGCCTTTACTTTGAGTTGCAAAAAACCAAAATAAAATAAAATAAGAATAAAAAAATATTTTCTGGGGAGAGTGTTAGGAAGGTACCTAGATTTTTACTGTCCTGGAATTTGAGCAAAGGTCTCTACATCAGATGAGTTTAATTCCCATAGTCTCTTTGGAGCAATATCCAGTATATAGTTTCTGAGGCAATCATCCTTTAAGATTTTTTTATAAAATTAATGTATTTAATTAATTTATTTTTGGCTGTGTTGGGTCTTTGTTGATGTGCGCAGGCTCTCTCTAGTTGCGGCGAGTGGGGGCCACTCCTTGTTGCGGTGTGAGGGCCTCTCACTGCAGTGGCCTCCCTTGTTGCAGAGCACGGGCTCTAGGCACGCTGGCTTCAGTAGTTGTGGCTCTTGGGCTTAGTAGTTGTGGCGCATGGGCTTATCTGCTCCGCGGCATGTGGGATCTTCCCGGACCAGGGCTCGAACGCATGTCCCCTGCATTGGCAGGCGGATTCTTAACCACTGTGCCACCAGGGAAGCCCGCGATCAACCTTTAATCAAGCTTGCCAGTGCTCTTAGGTCAGAAAGCCTGGGCCTTGAAGAAACATAAAAATATTCACAAAGAACTGTTTTCTAAAACTGATGACCACAGCAGCAAGAGGAGAACACAGCTATAGAACAATGCTTCCAGGGATGGGACTTTCCAGATATTTCCTGAAGTGCTTGTCAAGTTTTTCAGCCACAGAAATTGTCTTTGTGCTTGATTCCATTCTTTTAATACTGTCTCTTTCTCTGTCTTGTTTTATCTTTCCCCCTTAAATATTACTTTTTTCCATTGCATGTCCATGAAATAGTCATTTCATCTGCTATAAAGTTTGTTGTTGCCTCATCACTACATTGAAAATGCACCCTTTACCTCCCACTGCTTGAGCCAAAGTACTGACTGTACCTTTTTCACATCCTCTGGGTGGGAGCTGCGGCAGTGAGACCGCCTCTGAAACGCTGTCATCTAGTTTTCTGATGTGACTCAGGAAGAGGGGAGAGACTGACAGGGGGCATTACAGAAAGGGGCCAGTCGGAGGTGCGGAAGCTGCCAGCCGCGGTCCCTAGGCCTTAGAGCCCTGGGAGGCCCCTGGGGAGGCCCCGGGGGAGTCGGTGCTGCTCGAGGGGAGCTGCTAGGCCCGCCTCTGTCCCCCGCGGAGGGCGCGGAGAGCTTTGCTGTTCAAAGAGGGGCCCGCGGCACCATCGGCGCCACCTTATCGGAAGTGCAGAATCTCGGGCCTCTCTCCAGACCTACTGAATCAGAATCTGCGTTTGAACAAGATTCGCAGGATATCCGTGGTGATCTTGGAAGAGTCCGTATCACGGAATCGATCTCTATGATGGGAAGCCCCAAGAGCCTTAGCGAAACTTTTTTGCCTAGTGGCATAAGTGGTATCAAAGGTGCAAAGAAAGTCTCTGTAGGTGTAATTGGAAGTGGGGATTTTGCTAAATCCCTGACTATTCGACTTATTAGATGTGGCTATCACGTGGTCATAGGAAGCAGAAATCCTAAGTTTGCTTCTGAATTTTTTCCTCAGGTAGTAGATGTCACTCACCATGAAGATGCTCTAATAAAAGTAAATACAATATATGTTGCCATACATAGAGAACATCACATCTCCCTGTGGGACCTGAGACCTCTGCTTATGGGTAAAATCCTTGATTGATGTGAGCGATAACATGGGGATAAACCAATACCCAGAATCCAATGCGGAATATTTGGCTTCATTATCCCTGGACTCCTTGATTGTGAAAGGATTTAATGTTGTCTCAGCTTGGGCACTTCAGTTAGGACCTAAGGATGCCAGCCGGCAGGTTTATATGTGCAGCAATAATATTCAAGCTCGACAGCAGGTTATTGAACTTGCCGGTCAGTTGAATTTAATTCCCATTGACCTGGGATCATTATCATCAGCTAGGGAGATTGAAAATTTACCCCTGCGACTGTTTACTCTCTGGAGAGGGCCAGTGGTGGTAGCCTGGCCACGTTTTTCTTTCGTTATTCTTTCGTCAGAGATGTGATTCATCCATATGCTAGAAACCAGCAGAGTGACTTTTACAAGATTCCTATTGAGATTGTGAATAAAACCTTGCCGATAGTTGCCATTACTTTGCTGTCCCTGGTCTACCTGACAGGTCTCCTGGCAGCTGCTTACCAGCTTTCTTAAGGCACCAAGTATAGGAGATTTCCACCTTGGTTGGAGGCCTGGTTACAGGTAGAAAACTGCTTGGATACTAAGCTTTTTCTTTGCTTCAGTCCATGTTGCCTATAGCCTCTGCTTACCAATGAGAAGTTCAGAGAGATACTTTTTCTCAACATGGCTTATCAGCAGGTATGGGACGTGCTTGATATTTATCTGATGCTAGTAAAATACTTGATTAGTATAATTTGTAAAACATAAGATTTAAAATAGTGTAAAATTTTACATACCTTGTAATAGAAATTTTGGTATATTTAGGGAGGGGAAAGAATTGTTCTTTAAATAATGTTTTTGCATAAGAATTATGTGGCTAATTCAAAATCGTTTAGAGTAAAAGCTGCTACTATCCCTTTCTTTGCAGAATAAAAGCAGAGAAAAAAAAAAAAAGGGGCCAGTCACCATAGGGTGACTATATTTTTTAACATGGCATTTTATCAAAAGAATATTTTTTCTTTCCCTTTAAGAAATTTTGATCAATTACAACAGCTCAGAATATCACGGGCATCTCTGCACCTCCAAAATACAATAACCTGTCAATGAATATGATGAATTAGTCATAAATCCAAGACCACAAAGTCATTATTATTCCAAAATTGACAAAGTGCATCATGTTTTGAAATAAAAGGCTGTTATAAAGCATTACTACCCTTTTACTTATCAAAGTCAAGTGGTAGTTTTAACAAGTTAGTTTCCACAAAAGCTTTAACAAGATGAATGGATTTATAACACTGTCAGATACAACTAAGAAAAACTTGGAAATAACTGACGAAAAAAAGCCCAGGAGACTTTTATCCATTCATCCTCACCATCACAGGTACTGTCTGACAGCACATCTCGTCTCTCTGATGTTCAGTACAAGAGATTACATATCTGACACTGGATTTTTATAGGTAAATACTAGAATTCCTTATTATAAAATGGTCTCTTGAGAAATTTATAATATTTTGACATCACTTTCAAGAAGAAACAAGGACTCAAAAATATAAGTAACTTCAACTTATACATTCTTCCACTCTCCTGCCTCTTGCTGTAGAATTTGTAAAAACTAAAATACAGGATGCTTTTTACCCTGTTGTAGCTGTTTATACTTTACATATATGATACCACTGGGAAAAACTTTTAAAGGATCTTATGATAGTATGAAAATAGACTTCATTTATGATTCCCCCCCAAAAAATTTAAATAGGTTTTTAATATTTGAACAAACTCAAATAAATCTCAATTAATGCATTTTTTTTGTCAAATACAGCTTTAGAAATGTTTTGATTCCAGACATTTCAAGGAATGAAAGTACATGAATTTGAATGAATTCACCATGACCAAAAACCAGTAGCTATTTGTTGGTTTTATTAGTTCATTACCTAATTATTTATTAATTTCGTGCAAAATAAAGTGGTCTCATTGAACGTTTTAATGATTTTGCTGCCTGTTTATACAGTGTTAAGCGTATATAAAGTTTTCAATAAATGCTATTGTCATCATAATTATACTAACCTGTATCTCTTGGACTCCTCCATTTTCAGAGAACTTTCACTATTGATACTCTGTGTCTATATGTTTTCACCCTCTCCTCTACGGTTGCCATTTCATCACCATTAGTATTTAATAAAGATTAAATTTCACAGTGAAATGATTGACATTTCCGACTCAAGTGCTCGTGACTCTCCACTGGTCTTCCATCGCTGCCTCCCTGGTCACGTGGTCTTCTCTCTTCATGAGTCTGTGTCTTCTCCTCTTCTTATAGGGAGGCAAGTCCTGTGGATTAAGGACCATCCTAATCAGTATAACCTCAGACTAACTTGATTACATCTGCAAAGACCCTGTTTGCAAATTAGGTCACATTCAAAGGTACTAGGAGTTAGGACTTCAGCATACCTTTTGTGGGATGCAATTCAACCCTTAATATTCTTGTTTTCATATCAGTGTTATTCTGCCTTCATAAGTTTGGAATTTTTCTTCTTCTCTATTTTATGAAAGATATGGTATATGGTTGCTATCAATTCTTCCAAACGTGTTTGAGAGAACTCAGCTGTGAAAGCATATGGGTCTCGAGTTTGCCTTGTAGTAATGTTTCTAACAAATTTAACTTCTTTAATTGGCAGAGGGCAATTCTGTGACAAGTGTGGTAAGTTGTGATTTTTCAAGGAGATGGTCCAATTTCTTGGCATAGGGTTGTACATGAAAATCTTTCTATTACCTTTTATTGTCTGTGGGATGATCAGTATTGATATTCTTTCTTTCATTTCTGATGTAGGTAATTTTTACCCTCTCACTTGCTCCTTCTCTTTCTTTCACATCATCTTGTTAATGTACCTGTTCTTTGTTAATTCTACTGTTACTGTTCCACTTTCTCTTTTATTTGTGCTCTTATCACTATTATTTTCTTCTTACTAATTGCATCAGATTTAAATTACTCAACTTCCTTTTACTTTTTATGACAGATGATTTATTTCTACTCTTTTAAAATATGAGCATTTATATCTATAAGTTTCTCTCTAATCACTGCTTTAATGCTATTCCACAAATTTGGATACATTGAGATTTTAATATAATTAATTTCAAAATATTTTATAATTACCCGTGATTCCTTTTTTTTAATCCATGAGTTCTTTACAAATGATTTTCAAATATATGGGACATTTCTAAATGCCTTTTATAATTAATTATTATTTTAAGACCAGTATGTTCAGAATATACTTTCTAATATTTCTGTCTTTGAAACTATTGAGACTGGTGCATATGGCTTATTTTGATGAAAAGTCTGGGTGAAGAATAAATATTCTGTAATTATTAGGTATAGCATTTTGTAAAACCAGTCAGGGTAATTGACTGACTGTTTTTATACCTTCCGAATCGTTACTGCTTTTTGTCTAGTTATCAATTCCAGAGAGATGTTTGTCAAAATCTCCAACTATGCTTTTGGATTTAACTCTATTGCTTTAAGTTCTGTGAGCTTTTGATTTATTTATTTTAAAAATTCTGTTATCATGTAAATCACCAGGAATTTATATCTTCCTGATATTTGAAACTTTTATCATCTTCTGTGATAGTCTTTGTCTTGATACTTAATAACCCTACCATTTTCTTACATTTACTGTTGTTTGATAAATCTCTTTTATTCTATCAGTGTTTTAAATTCCATTTATGACGCTGTAGAGAGCATATGCTTTGGTCATGTTTTGAATTCAACCTAACTTCCTCTCACTTGGAATATTTAGATCACTAATTGTAAACAAAATTAATATAAATTGTTTGACTGAGTTCTATCTTACTATTTGCTACTTCCCCAATCCTCTCTACTGATCCTTCTTGTCCTACTGTTGGGTTCTTTCTTGAGTTATCTACTGGGTTTTGAAAAACTATTCTAGTTTATTTATTCTATTGACTTTTTACCTATACCTCTTGGCACTTTTTAGTGATTTCTCTAGGGATTAAAGAATTAATCCTTGGAATATAGCCAATATTTTATAATAACTTTAAATGGAGTAAAATCTATAAAAAATATTGAATCACTATATTATACCTGAAACTAATATGATATTCTAAATCAACAATACTTTACTATAAGAAATAAATTTTTTAAAATGTGCCCTTAACCTATTACAGTCCCCCTTGATCTAGTACATAAAATGTAAAAGTCTTGCTACAGATATGTACAATTAATTACCCTCATCCTTTGTGCAATAGTTTTCATGTATATTACATCTATGTACATTAAAGACAACACAACACAGGATTATATTTACAGTTTTGCATGCCCTTCTTTTCTTCCTACACCTAACATTCTATTTGGTATAATTTATCGCAAATTACCTATTTACTGTTATTTGCAGTTCAGCTCTGATGGCTGGAAACTTACTCATGTTTTATTTATCTACAGAAGGTTTTATTCTGTCTTCATATGAAGGGTAGTTTTACTAGATATGGAATTCTGGGTTAAGAGTTTGGGTTTTTTTGTTGTTGTTGTTTAGATAAGTTGGACTTCATCAATAAAATAGCACAATATCCTGCTAGATAGATGATAAGACAAGTTACATCCTGGGAAAAATGTTGCAAACTACAATTCTACAGCAAATTGTTTATAGGATATATTAAAATCTCAACAGTTGAATGATTAGGAAATGGACAGAATACAGATGTTTCACTGAGGAGACCTGTATTACTCAGGGTTCTCCAGAGAAATAGAAACAGTAGTATGTATATATAAGAGAGAAAGAGAGAGAGAGAGAGAGAGGGGAGAGAGAGAGAGAGAGAGAGAGAGAGAGAGAGAATGAGAGCTATTGTAAGGAATTGTCTTGTGTGATTCTGGGGCCTGACAAGTGCAGACACAATCTTCAGGGCAGACTGGCAGGCTGGAGATCCAGGGAAGTGGCTGATATTACAACTGGGGTCCAAAGTCGTTCTGGAGGCAGAATCCTGTCTTCCTCAAGAGACCTCACTTTTTTTAAACTTCAGCGTAGTGGAAGAGGTCCATCCACATTATGAAGGGTAATTTGCTTTTGTCAAAGTCTACTGATTTAAATTTTAATCTCATGTAAAAATACCTTCAGTGTTACCTAAACTGGTCTTTGATCAAATATCTTGGTATCACGGCTTAGTCAAGTTGATACATAAAATTAACAATCACAAGTCTATGCACATGGCAAGTAAACACTTGGAAGGTATTCACCATCAGCCATTCAAAGAAGTACAAATTAAAAGCATAATTAAATATAACTACACATCTTTCTTATCAGAATGGCTAATTTTTTTTTTAAGTGATACAAAATGCAGGTCAGGATGCAGAGAAATTGGATCATTTTTATATTGTACATGGGAATAGCCACTGTGGAAGACAAATGGACAGTTTCTTAAAAAAACTGAACATGTAACTGTTATATGATCTGGCCATTGCACATTTATCACAGGTAAATGAAAACTTATATTCACACAAAAATATTTCATAAATATTTATAGCACATTTATTTGTAATAGCCAAAATCTGGAATCACTTCAACAAATGAATGGGTAAACAAACTGGTAAATGCAGACCTTCAACAATCTGATACATACAAAACTCCTAATAAATCTCCATAGAATTATGCTGCATTAAAAATAATAATTCTAAATCGTTCCATACTGTATTATTCCATTTATCCATAACATTTCTTGAAATGATGAAATTATAGAATGGAGAGGAGATTACAGGTTGCCAGGAGGGCCTAAGGCGGGAGTAGGGGCAGGAGGGAAGTGAGGTGTGTATGGCTTTAAAACAGTAGCCACAGGGATCCTTGTCATGATGGAAATATTCTCTACCTTTTTATAGAAATGTCAGTATCCTGGTTGTAGTGTTGTATTATAGTTTTGAAAGATGTTACCTTTGGGGAAAACTGTGTCAATGGTAGGGATATCTGTGTCTTATTTCTTACAACTGCATGTGAATCTATAATTATTCCAAAATAAAATGTTTAATCAAAAATCAGTTAGGAAGACTAATGAAGGTCTGCCTTAACAGAAAATAAAATTAATTGCAAAAGCATTTTGTGAGACATATCTATACGTATTGATATAGAAACCATGTTGTAAAACATATTAACAAATCATTTGTGCAGACTAAGAAGTAGAAACTCATGACTCTCTCTCTATATTATACTTTCCATTTAAAAAAGTAACATATATGCTAATATTTTGAAAGGGCACTAGTAGTTTACACCCAAAACGATAGGGGGTGGTAACTTTAACGAGGAGAGTTTTTGTGAGTAGGTCTATGTTTTGTGGTGTTGTTTTGAATAAAACAAAGTCCAAGAGATGTTACATCTATGCCTGGTTCTTTCAATTGTATGTGTTTTGTGTTTGGTTGGTTGGTTGATAGTTTGGGTTTTTATGTTGTGCATCTCTGCGGGCTCTCAAATGTTGATCTGTGCAGTCTCTGTTTCTGGAACAGCCAGGTTGGTCATCTGTGCCAAAGACCAATGAGTCAGATTATTTTCTTGCTTTCTCTCTTGGCTCTTATTTGCACCATGGCACGCTTATTCCTAACTTATGTTACCTTTGAGGATTGATGAGAAGGAGTGTATGTGTTGTACCTTGAGGCCACATTACCTGATGCAGATTTCCCAGGCTGCTAAGAAGTCCTGAAGACACAGACTGAACTATTAATTAACTGGTACTTTGGTCTCATTGTTAGCGTTTCTCCTGAATGGCAGAAGTTGTGCCTTTTACTTTTAAACAAAGACATTAAGAAATGTATCAGTCCTAGGAGCAAATTATGATTAGACTTTTGACTACATTTTTGATATTTTACTGCTGACATCTTTCTAGCCCCATCATTCCCTCTCTCCCTTTCATCCCATATCTGGGAAGGCCAATAAGAAAGCTGGAGGGCTCCCTCTTTTGGTGGTGATGGGAAATTCAAACCATGAAATTTCAGGAACCCTAACCACAGTAATCCCCCAGTCATTTGCTCAGCCTTACTCTCTAACTCATTTTCTGACCAGCTTAGGGGCACTTTACTTTATCCATTATGTAAGGAATACACCTTTCATGCCCTCTTGGTGAGAGTGTGGGGTACTCAGTTTTGATATCTAAACCATTATATTAGTGGGGAATTGATCTCACTTCCATGGGGCAACCACAAGACAGTTGGCTCAGAGGACAGGGTATTTAGACAATCTCCACCTTGACCAGAATCTTTCTGTTTTGCCCTGGGCTTGCTAACTGGTTATGCTGTCTGATCATGAACGTGCAATGAGATGCCGCCTGCTAGTTATCTAATACATTATGTTGTGTGGCTTTGTGTTGGGCTGTGCCACATTTACTGAGTCCTACTGAGCCCCTGCTATAGATTTAACCAACATTTGTTGAAAGCTTTTGTAATTGGCTTTTAGAGAGAAGAGTATGGGATCAGGCCCATCTTAAGGTGGTCCTGGTTGAAGTGTTTTGTCCTGGACCTGTGTGTTGGGTTGACTTGTGTGGTTGGATTCACGTGTAAGTCTGACTGATGTTATGCTTTATAGGATGACTCTTACACTGTGACCGTTTCTTTCTGTGACTCAACCAGGCATTGCCCCCTCCCCCCATTCTACAGAATGCTCAGGTAAAAAACTTGATACCCCAGGCAATATCCAGGCCCATCAGGTATTTACTCATGAGAAAATATTTGCTAATGGACCATGGGCATGCTGAGGTCCACACTCCTAATCCTAAAAGCAGATGATTCAGTAGGACCCTGTGCCTTGAATGCACCTGCTACTGCTGCTTCTGCCTAGACCTCTGCAGCCAAAAAGGATCCTGATCCGCAGTTACAGGGAGAAATGCCCATAGCACCAATCAGGGTTATAGCTGGTTTATATGGAAGTAGAAACCTCTAATGGATTTCAGTGAGTATAATTCATAATATTATCTGCCATTTATAAATACATCAGAAACTTTTCAATGAGATAATAATTTTAAGCTATGAATTATTTTTTTCATGAGAAAAGTATTAGAAAAATCATACTGATATTCAAAAAATTACCGATAAAACATTTAAATTAGTGACTGGATAATGTAATTTTAATATAAAAATACAATACACCAGCTATAAATGTCACCAAGAGCTGAATATCATTCATCAAAAGTAGTTAATGTGTATATGGTTCAGAATTATTTAATTATTACAGTATTAAACTATGACATAATTTATAATGTTAGTATCAAAGTTGAGTTACAAAGAGAATTAATGATGTACATGTTGAATATTTGAAAAAGTAAATTAATCAATTTAAAATCCGAGAAATATTAAAGGCAGTAATATACATGAGTACACTTATTTAGGTACACAATAGAATAAAAGAAAATCATATAATATCCTTGAAACTGATAGTAAACTGTCTTCCCACCTTAGAGTCCAAGCCATGGTAATACTGAAAAGTTTTGTGGTCAAACAATATTCCCTGAGTATAAATTCTCAAATTTGCAGGATATACTCTGCACGTTTCAACGTCTCTTTGTAACTTAAATTTATGAGGGATTTTAATATTACCTTTTTAAAAATCTACTTTAAGTTATGTTGTATTAAAGCTACCTGTTCTAATCTATATGTACATTATTTTATATTTACTAAAAGTTTCTAGTAAAAAGATTTTTTTCTTCCAGGAAAGAATTTAAATTGGACTGTTAGTTCCACACATATCTGTGATTCTTACAGAATGTCTGATCTTATGCTTAAACATTATGTTTGTATTCTTTCCTTTTTTCAGGATATAGATTTAATTGCTTTTTGTATTTGAATATTTTTATTTTTCAGTCTTCTATTTATTACTCTGTCTTGGTCATAAGTTCAATTTAAAATGATGTTTTCTCCTATAAGTTCTACCCTTCATTATAAAGTTTTTCTTTTTTCTTATTCAGAACTCTTATTTCAACCTAACATATTTATCACTCCATCCAAAAGTACTCTGGATTATTTATTTCTGAAACATCACACTATTTCCACTAATATCAAAAATAGCTGGGCTTTAATTCATGCTTGTTCTGCTCTGAATCACTAGAGGTGATTAGCATAGCCTCTTTAGCAAGAAGAAAAGCCATAGAGACCTTTAGGGTCACTGGAATTGAAGGTCCTGCAAATGATAATTATCCGGTGTTTAAACAACTAATATCATTTCCAAATAGCCTATCTTGAATGATTTTCATAGAACACATTAATAAATTATTGAACCAAATCAAATTTTATTGTGCCATTTTTCTCATTTTTAACAGTAGAGTTCTCATAATTTGACTCAACATGGTTGAATAAAATGTTAAATATTATTTTCCCCCAAAAAAGTGAATTTTTTTTTTTTACTGCTGAAGGAGTCCAAGCAATATGCAGAATGAAGTGTCAAACTACCATTGACATAAGTGCTCACAAAATATGGCTGATCATGGTGAAAAACTGAAACCATTTCCACTAAGATCAGGAACAAGACAGGGTTGCCCACTCTCACCACTATTATTCAACATACTTTTGGAAGT
>NC_041217.1:12824190-12855532 GCF_002837175.3 Physeter macrocephalus | reverse complement strand
AAATGGAAATAAAAATAAACAAATGGGACCTAAGGAAATTTAAAAGCTTTTGCACAGCAAAGGAAACCATGAACAAGATGAAAAGACAACCCTCAGAATGGGAGAAAATATTTTCAAATGAAGCAACTGACAAAGGATTAATCTCCAAAATTTACAAGCAGCTCATGCAGCTCAATATCCAAAAAACAAACAACCCAATCCAAAAATGGGCAGAAGACCTAAATAGACATTTCTCCAAAGAAGATATACAGATTGCCAACAAACACATGAAAGAATGCTCAACATCATTAATCATTAGAGAAATGCAAATAAAAACTACAATGAGATATAATCTCACACCAGTCAGAATGGCCATCATTAATAAGTCTACAAACAATAAATGCTGGAGAGGGTGTGGAGAAACGGAAACCCTCTTGCACTGTTGGTGGGAATGTAAATTGATACAGCCGCTATGGAGAACAGTATGGAGGTTCCTTAAAAAAACTAAAAATAGAACTACCATATGACCAGCAATCCCATTACTGGGCATATACCCTGAGAAAACCATAATTCAAAAAGAGTCGTGTACTACAATGTTCATTGCAGCTCTATTTACAACATGGAAGCAACCTAAGTGTCCATCAACAGATGAATGGAAAAATGGATAAAGAAGATGTGACACATATATACAATGGAATGTTACTCAGCCATAAAAAGGAACAAAATTGAGTTATTTGTAGTGAGGTGGATGGACCTAGAGTCTGTCATACAGAGTGAAGTAAGTCAGAAAGAGAAAAACAAATACCGTATGCTAACACATATATATGGAATCTAAATAAATAAATAAATAAATAAAATGGTCATGAAGAACCTAGGGGCAAGAGGGGAATAAAGGCACAGACCTACTAGAGAATGGACTTGAGGACATGCGGAGGGGGAAGGGTAAGCTGGGACAAAGTAAGAGAGTGGTAGTGTATATATGGACATATATACACTACGAAATGTAAAACCGATAGCTAGTGGGAAGCAGAGGCATAACGCAGGGAGTTCAGCTCGGTGCTTTGTGACCACCTAGAGGTGTGGGATAGGGAGGGTGCAAGGGAGGGTGGTGCAAGAGGGAAGAGATATGGGGACATATGTATATGTATAACTGATTCGCTTTGTTATACAGCAGAAACTAACACACCATTGTAAAGCAATTATACGCCAATAAAGATGTTAAAAATAATAATAATAAATAAATAAATTTAAAAAATATATCACTGATCATGCTGATAGTTCTTAAGATAACCAACCTAAGAGGAGAATTGTTGAAAATTGACATCCCTGTCACTTGTAAGATAAACCTATCTGAAAAGAGGGAAGAAATAAAAAGAGATTACCGAGCTCAACAACCCATTGCCTGTCTCAGGGTCTCACTTTGTCTTTTACAGGATATTTTCGCTTTATGTTTCTTTGATGTAACAAAAGATTTTTTTCAAGGTAACTCTAGAGAGTTAAATGTACATTTTTAGAAGAGACAATAGGTTCTCACTGTGGAAAACTGGAAAATTTTAACTAACTAATCCGCTATTTAAAATGACTTGTTAATCCCTTAAAATGGGGCAAGAGAGTTTAAATTTAGATGGGCAGTTTTGAGAAACAGTGCATAAAATATAGACAATTAAATAGGAGCCATGATTCTGTACCTCAAAAAGAGTGAATTCATTTATTATTTTGAAATTGTATTATTACTGTGTTAACTAAAGTAGATGTCAGGTGCTTCAGTTTAAATGACTCGTAATGCCTGGCCTTTCTCTACCTAGAACTCATTGTTAGTCCCTTCCTGTATGCTGAAGGCAGAATAATAGCCTACCCCGCTCCTCAAATGTTCACATCTTAATCCCTAGAATTTGTGCATATGTTATGTTACATGGTGAGAGAGAATTAAGGCTTCAGATAGAATTAAGTTTGCTAATAAAATGACTTTGAACTGGCGAGATTATCCTGGGTTTTCCTGGTTAGCGCAACATTATCACAAGGGTTCTTATAAAGGCTAGAGAAAGATGGAAGAATCAGTGTTAGAGTGAAGAGATGTGAGGAAGCCTCAACCAGCCATTGCTGGTTTGGTTCATGACTCCATTCACTGGTTCATGTATGATACAGACTTGGTAAGATTAACATGAGGTTTTCCTACAGCACTACCAAAAGGACTCCTACTCATTCCCCAACATTAAAGATCACCAGTTTTGTTCACTTTATTCAACTTTGGAGAAATTTAAAAAGCCAAGAGGCAGAGATTTCAATGACACCCTTGACCTGAAATCTCTTGGGGATTTTCTGCAAATTAATCAAGATAAAGATTGACAAATGGGCCAGGGGTCCTCAGCTTAATTCCGTGCTGAGGAACCAAAGCCTTCTGCACAAGGTCACAAGATTTTAATTTTTATTACTTTTATTTTTATTCATTTTAACTTTAGTATTTTATTTCTAAAATTTTATTTTTTCAAATATCCATGCCTATATTTAATAGTCTTTTAATGCTTTGCTTCTGTTTTTTGTTACCTCCATTATTTTTTAATTTTTTAATTATGATAAGCATAAATATATCCTATAACTGATGGTTCCAATATAGGGATTCTTCATGAGTCTGATTCTGTTGTTTCATTATCTTCAGACTCTCAGTCATATTTCCTTCTTCTTGAGTTTTCATAGACTAAGTTGCTGAAGTCATATTTACTGTTATTTTACATGTTACTATAAGATTTGGTTTTAGGCTAAATTTATTGATAGAGAGCTCTTTTTGGTTCTGTGAGACACATGAGGGCACTAAGCCACTTGATACTAAAGTCATATCTAAGTTTGTAATTACTTACACCATAATATGTAATACAAATCAAATCCTATGTGAAAACCAGCTGGAGTTATAAATTCTCAGAGGTGTCACATCTCCCAAAGGAGGACTATAATTTAGTTTATCTTTCATTGAAGGTATAGATCTTTGGGAATTCAGTTTTATGCTTGGTCACTCTGCACTAAAGCCATCCTCCATATTGCATGCTCAAGTGCTTGTAGATTGTCTCCTGTGGATGGCCATCCTCAAAAAGTCTAAAAACAATAAATGCTGGAGAGGGTGTGGAGAAAAGGGAAACCTCCTACACTGTTGGTGGGAATGTAAATTAGTAGAGCCACTATGGAGAACAGTATGGATGTTCCTTAAAAAACTAAAAATAGAGCTACTGTGTGCTCCTGCAATCCCACTTCTGGGCATATATCCAGAGAAAACCATAATGCAAAAAGATACAAGCACAGCAGTGTTAATTGCAGCATTATTCACAATAGCCAAGACATGGAAACAACCTAAATGTCCATCGACAAATGAATGGATAAAGATGTGGTATATATATACAATGGAATATTACTCAGCCATAAAAAAGAATGAAATAATGCCATTTGCAGCAACATGGATAGACCTAGAGAATATCATACTAAGTGAAGTAAGCCAGACAAAGACAAACATCATCATATGTCATCACTTATATGTGGAATCTAAAAAATTGATTCGAATGAACTTATATACAAAACAGAAATAGACCCACAGACATAGAAAACAAACTTATGGTTTGTTATGGTACCAAAGGGGAAAGGCGGGGGGGTAGGGATAAATTAGGAGTTTGAGATTAACATACATACTAATATCTATAAAATAGATAACCAACAAGGACCTACTGTACAGCACAGGGAACTATAGTCAATATTTTGTAATAACCTATAAGGGAAAAGAATCTGAAAAAGAATATATATATACACATTATATATATTATATATATAGGTATATACATATATAACTGAATCACTTTGCTGTATACC
Organism: Physeter macrocephalus; assembly: GCF_002837175.3. Lineage (NCBI taxonomy): Eukaryota > Metazoa > Chordata > Mammalia > Artiodactyla > Physeteridae > Physeter > Physeter macrocephalus. The sequence goes on along the minus strand of NC_041217.1, from coordinate 12,851,704 downwards.
TGAAACTAACACAACATTGTAAATCAACTATACTTCAATAAAAATAAATAAAATCAAAACGTAAGACTGTAAAAAACAAACATAAACAAACAAACAAAAAGTAAACCTCTGAATTCCTTGAGATCTTCAAATCCCCTTATAGTAGGTGTTGGCTTTGGCTCACTTGCATTCTCTATTTGTCTTCATCCTACTCTTTTGGTCTCATAATTTCCCCTCCTTTCTTGCAAGTACATTTACATATTTCAAAGTATATGCATTGCTGTATTTATCAAGTATTTAAGTATGTTGTAGGAGATAGGTTTGCAGGATAAATAGTCTATACGTTTGTGGGAAATTTTGTCAGCTATATTTTGCAGAGTAAAAAAACATGTTTAATTTGGTAACTTAAAAAATAGGCCATTTATATATCTCAGGGTTCCATGGGTCAGTAGTTTGCCACATCCACTAGTTATTTTGCAGATACTAAAACTTCCACCAGGTGGAGGACCTTAACTCATGCTGACCATTAACACATGACCCCCAGACTGGCTGGAGCCTGAAGATTAATAATGTTGACTCCTGTGACCTCACGTGGTTACCTCACCACCCACCAATCAGAATTATGCACAAGCTAAACACATACCTCATGACCCTCTCCCTCACTTTGTCTTTAAAAACCCTTTCTTAAAAGCCATCAGGGTATTCAGAATCTTTTGAGCATGAGCTGCTTATTCTCCTTGCTTGGCCCTGCAATAAACTCTGTGCTTTCCTTCTCTACAACCTGGTGTCAATAGATTGGCTTTGCTACATGTCCGGCAAGCTGACCCAAGTTTGGTTCAGAAACAATATAAGTGTTAAAAGAAAAGTAATAGTATTGCTAGAACAAATGTGAAAAATATTTTCATGACCTTTAGGTAGGTACATTTTAAAATAACTTAATTGACAATTATTCACCTTCAATTATTTTTAATGTTTAAATAATTATTATAAATGAAATTTGTTTTATTTTGCTTTAATGTACATGAGTAGATTTCCTGATGGTATCTTACTAAGATTTACACATTCAGGGGGGTTACTAAATGATAGTTTGTGAAGGGCTGGGTAGAATGATACAGTAGAGCTTTCAAAATTGCAAGGAAATTTTAAGAAGCCTAAAAATAAATTCTATAGGAGAAGAAATTGTATTATGTAATAGTACTGCTGTGTGTATCTAAAAAAGGGAGAGTTTAGTGATCAAGCAGAACAAAAAATATATAGGATAGTTGGTGACACTAAACTCAAATTGTGGTTCTGTAATTTCTAGAACCAAAATACTTGATGACTTCAACAATGTTTATGTCATCTTTACCCAATTAGAGACTGCATTCATCTTATCAAACTATATTAGTGTCTTATCGCTGCTGTTAACAATTGCCACAAAATTTGTGACTTAAAATAACATAAATTTATTCTTTTACAGTTTCAGAAGCCAGAAGCCAGAAATCATCCACCAGGCTAAAATCAAGATGTTGGCAGGTTGGTTCCCCCTGGAATTCTATAGGGAAAATGTATTTCCTTGCCTTTTCCACCTCCTAGAGGCCACATGCATTCCATTGTCTTGTGGCCCCCTCCTCCATCTTAAAAGTACATCACTCTAATCTCTGGTTCCATCATCACATCAGCTTGTCTTCTGGCTCTGACTCCTCTTGAGTCTTCTTATAAAGATTGCTGTGATTATATCAGCCCACCCCGATAATCCAGGATAATTCTAGGTAACCTATCCAAAGAACTATAATTACTCATAAAAAGTCCCTTTTGCCGTAAAAGGTAACATTTAGGTTCACGAAACCAAGGATTAGGACATGGACATGTTTGTGGCAGTTGGTGTGTGGAGGTCGGAGCATTATTCAGCCTACCACACCAACAGTCAATCAGTCTGCATATTGAAAATGGAAAACTAAGAAGTATTTTGTGCATGTATGTTGGATTTTAGTCCAACATTAGTCTTAGTCAATATCAGTGAGTTTCAGCATCTTGATCTCAACAGACAATATTTTTATGAAATTTCTGAAAGTGTCATTAAAGCTTGTGAAGTAACTTAGTATATGAACACAGGAATAATTATGTAAGAACAAACAATATTTTTAATATAATTTCTCTTCAGTGCTGAGAGCTCATAGATTATCTGCTCCCTTCTCAAAACTGGCTAGAAATAGCTCAAAAGTAATAAAATGGAAAACAAATAAGAAAATGTCAATGGTAATGGCAAGGGAATGAAGGATTTGGTTACGAATAGGTCATAAAATTGGTGTTATTCACTCTCACTAAGATAGTGATTCCAAAAGTAGCATCCATAAACCCATTATTTAATTTAAAGCATTTAAAGTCATAATTCAATTTAGAAAGCCTTTCGGGGTCTTAGAGTGCTAAGGTCTGAAGAAGTTGTTAACATCGATGCCGGCTGAGAAATGTAAGGAAAGAAAATTACAATCAGTATTCAAGATTCAGTGATTTCACTAACAAGTCCATACTAAATTTAACTACGTTTCCAAAGCATTCTAATTACACGTCTTAATAGAAAAATCTAACATGTCAGAAAGTAAGTTTCTGGAGACAATAAAAAAGAACCTAGGAAAAAATATAAAATAGCTAAATTTTCAGGACCCGTGTTTGAACAATTATAAAATCCTATTTCAAGATTTGAAAATACTTAAATGGAAGGAAAGCAGAATCATTTAGGATTGGAAAACTGATTCATAAAGATTTCATCTCCCTAAATTAACCTATAAATTCAAAAATACTTTAATTAAAACTATTATGGGATCTTTGAAAGTTGAGGAAAATATGACCACAATTCATCTAGACAACGAAAAGGTAAGAAGAGATTGGACAAATACTTCAAAGTGACAGAGTGACATTTTCCTACCAGATATTTACACATAATGTCCTGTATGCTGTACATTTGCAGAAATAGAATGACAAATCATAGTAAAAAGAAATTCAAACCATATTCAGGAATACATGGAAATTTAGCCCATAATACAGTGTAATTTCAAACCAATAGGGTTATAGATTACCTAATACCTGTAGTGCAATTAAGAGAAAAGCAATACACAGCCTCATCACTCACACTAAAATATATTCCATCTGGATCAAATATTTAAATGTTATTAAGCTACAAAATTGTAACAGGAATGAATGTTTATATAAATGTATAGAGAAACTCATTTTTATGCAAAGAAAAAACCAAAACCAAGGACAAATAACGTGATTGTATAAACATGTATAGTTTCTTATATCACATAAATGTAGAGAGATATATTTTAAATAATAAACTCTAATGGGATATACTTCCAACATTTATAACAAATTGCTGATATCTAGAATGTGTTTAGATAATGTCAAAATTTCTTAGATTTAGTAATCTTCTGTATTTTTTTTCATCCGAAGAGTAATAGACTAGATTGGTGATTTATTTCTGAGTTGATTTGTCCAATGGAGAATAACTGTATTCAAACTTCATTGCAAATCTCATCATGACAGTAATTAATATATTGGAAATGCATCATTGAGCTAGCCTGTCAAAAAAATTACCTAAAAGTATTTCATGTATTAATGGGCAGAAGGGTCTGGGAAACATTTTATGACTCATAGAAAGGCAAGAGCAGCAAAGTGCAGCAAACTCAAAGGGAATCAAGTGTTCTGCAGTTAAACAACACTTGAGCACTCAATAGTATTTATTTAATTAAATTTAAATTATGATGATTCCCTTGTTTGAAAGCTCAGAAAATATTAACTATGGACAAGTTGAATTTTAAAAATTATAGCAAGTATATGTAAAATAACTATTTTGGAAGATAAATAATTTCAAAAAAATTTCGTTGGTAATCCTACCTTATGAGAATTTCAAGAATATTTTTTCCACTGCTTTGCAGTAATAATTATAATAATGTCTGCTAAACATCCATCCTGAAGTTCTCTCTGACCTATCCAAAAATAAAACCTTGGTTATTAATTATGACTATAAACAAGAATTCTATTATGTGGTCACATAATAAATTTTAGTCTAATTAAAATTGATTTTAAATTAACTATTTTAATTAATTCAGATTATTTAATTAGCTAAATTAATATAAATACAACAACAATGAAAAAGATAAAGATACAGAACACTGAATATTTCAAGGACATAAGATTCCATTGTTGTACTTTACAGCCAGTACCCACCACCCAAAATTAACTGCTCTTCCATCTTCTATCAGCATAGATTATGTTTTCTTGTATTTTACACATATATTGAATCACACATTTTTTGTATATCGTTTCCTTTTGCCATTTTTATGTCTGTGAAATTCATCTATAGGGTTGCATATACTAGTATTTTTTGATTGCTGTAAAACATTCCATTATTTTAATATATTACAACTAATTTATCCTATTTACTGTTCATGAACATTTTGGTTAGTTCTGGCTTTGGGTAGCTGTGAATAGTTTTCTTTGTTTCTTTTTTTGTTTGTTTCTGGTTTTTTGATTTTCTTTGCACATATACCCTCCTTTGCCTTGCATACATATGTATATAGAAATAGAATTGCTGGGTTATGGAATAAAAGGTGTGTCATTTTATTAATAATGAGAAATGGTTTTAATACAGCCAAGCATTCCAAGGTGATTTTACAATTATTCCTTCCCATGGAAAATGTTAAAGTTCATTCATTTTCAGTGAAACTGGGAATTTTTAGTTCTTTAATTTTCTCTGCTCCTATAGGTTTCTAGTGGTAACTCATTGTGGTTTTAACCTGCATATCTGTGATATCTGATGATAAAGAGCAAATGTTATTTATGTTTTTGTCTATTTGGTTATCTTTTACAAAGTGCTTGTTCACTTTTGCCATTTTTTTCCAGTTGGTTTTTTCTTTGATTTTTTTTCCCCTCATTTATTTGTGGAGTTTAATTATACATTCCAGATGTGAATTGTATGTCAGAAGTACACTCTGTATCAGATATCATAAACACATTCTCCTATTCTGTGACTTTCCATGTTTACCCTCTACATGGTGTTTTTGAACAACGTAAGTTCTTCATTTTAATTAAGTTCAGTTAATCAAGTCAAATTTGATGCTTTGTTGAATCTTGTTAAAGAAATCTTCACAAGGTGATATAAAATTCTGTGATTTATGTTCAAAATTGTGTAGATTTGTTTTTCCCTGTGCCTCCCCACTAAGCAAAACTATAAACCCTGGAAATGCAATAGACAACTAAAAGAGAAATCTGAAAAGCTGGATATTATGAGAGGGGAACAGGTTTGAGACACCAAGACCAGAGGAACAGCACCACAGCAGGGCATCTTGCCTTCTTCTCTCCTCAAAATGGAAAGACCATCCAGGTCCAGTGTTTTCTGACTCCTGACAGAAGGCAACTTAGATAATGGAATCATTCCATTTCTACTCATTCCATTCCAGGATCAAATCTGAGTCCCTCTGACAACATTAGGTGTGCCTGGTCTGTTTGACACCATGGCAAGAGGAATTAATTGTGATCCCCACTAACAATGAGTAGCCAGGAAAGACTCTCTGCTTCCCTTCTTACTGAGATATGCAAAGGCCTGTGGGCCAAGAAGGCACCAGAGGTGGCTACAGTGAATGGCCTGGGCTAGAAAGCCTCTTTGTTCCTGACATTCTAACTCTCTCCTCTTCTGCTCAGGACATACCACCAGGACATCTTTTTGTGTGTCGGTGGGTCAACCTGGAGGGAGATCCCACCATGACCATCCCCTGCTTAGAGACACCCTGTCACCCAACCTAGGCAAACCTCTATTGTCCCCTCAGACAGCATCAGCAAGGACCAGTGGGAGCCACAAGGCACCAGATAAGCCAAGTAGACCAAAATAGCACCCACAGTCCCCAAAGTAGGCCAAAGAGTCTGAAAATTAAACTGCCATTGCACCCACAGTCCCCAAAGTAGGCCAAGACTAACAAGCTGAACCTAAACAGGGTGACTATCTGCTAACATAAAATATTTAAATAGAACTAAGGGAGTCTTAACATAATAGATCAGACATCTAAGATACGAATTTTAAAAATCATGTCATAAAAAGAAACAAGAAAATCACAACTTGAAGAAGAAAAGGCAACTGACACCAACATCATGATGAATCAGATGTTGCCATTTTTTGACAAGGATATTTAAAGCAGGGTCTGAGCAGACATTAGAAAACTGACACTCTATATAAAATATCAATGAGAAATTCTCAAATTTCTCCCATATATTTATTTAATCACTTAAAAACTAAAATATATATTGAAATCCTTATCTATCTGCGCCAATGAATATTATAAATTACCATTTTCTTTGTTATAAAACTAAAAATAGAAAGTTAAATTTGTATGATTTCTGGAATATTTTGCTCCATAAAATTTAGCAGTGCAAATGCACTGCACAAAAATTTTGAATGTTACAATTTAATTTTTGTTTTCACATATAAGAAAATTAACTTAAATAAAACAAATTAAAAGAAAATTCTATAAGTATTGATATCCCTAGTTAGTAAGTATTTACTAACAGACTAAATAAATGCTTCTGTGATGCTCTCATTATGCTCACATTATGGAAATGCCTTGTTTTTGTTTGGTGAAGCATAACACATGTCCTTGAATGTGTTTTCAATGTTATTTTTACTGATTATTTTTGCATTTAATTTCATCTACTTATTCAAACATTTGGGTATGCTATCTCATTTTTCTTAACTCTACACTAATCCTAGTTAATCCTAAAATATAACACAGGTCTTTTTCCATGGGTTTATTAACATGCAGAGATGTATCAGTTCAATACATAGCCTTGTATTTTTAACACCTACTGTTGTCATACTTTCTTAGTCTCATTTAACACATGCATCTCTAAATTCTCATATGAACTCCAACTATCCTTTTTTGTTTCCTACCTTTTCCCTGCATAAATCTCTCCCTTTGTCACAGTGCTCTTTTTTTTTGTTCATTTGCATAGAGCCTTCATATATAAGGTTACATAACATATATAGGTTATATACATATGTCGGTTACTACCTATGCGAGGTTATATAGTATAGTGGTTAGAAGTATGGGCTCTTAAAGTTGGCTAGACTCCCTGCATTTAAATCCCAGTTTTATCTCTATGAACTTTGGAAAGTTTATTAACCCCCTCGGTTTCCTCATCTATTTAAAAAAAAAAAAAGGCAGTAATACGCCTGCCTTGGAGACAAAATAGGTAAAAAATTTGGATCAGTGTTTAACAAATAATAGGTGATCAATATACAGTGGACCCTTGAACAACATGGGTTTGAACTGTGTGGGTCCACTCGTGCCGATTTTTTTCATAGACAGTACTACACAACCTGTGGTTGGCTGAATCCGTGGATACAGAACCACAGATATGGAGGACTAACAATGGGACTTGAGCAGGTTTTGGTACCACTTGTTGTTCAAGGGTCAACTGTATCAGTAACTATTATTCTTCAGAATTAACTGGTGTACACATGGCTGTGGTATATCAATCTGGAATGATAATCAACACTTTGCCTTTCTTCATGGCTGACTCATTTCAAATTCAAAACATCCGTATAAAATTATTATTCTTCCAGCTCCTCCTGTAGACTTGAAATTTCTATCATTGACACATACATATGATTAGAGTTTTGTAATTATAATTTGAATAATCATACTCATTTGAACCATGTACCTATTCAGTCAGAAAATCCTGACAGTCATCTTTTATTCTTATATCTGTCATTCCATTAAAAGAAACTAGTGATCATTCCCTGAGTAAATATGTCCATAACATACGTATGTAACATTTTCCAATTTTACACGAAAAAAGAAAATCACCATAATTCCCATCATCCAAAGTTATCCACTCATAATATGTACAGGTAGAGCTGTATTAATTTGGATTCATAAAAATATATACTTTTTCACTTTGTTTCCAAAAATATTTGTAAACTGCTCATAAAACTCACTATATTGTGTCACTTTTTACATGCCAATATTGTGGAACTGCTCTATACCATTGGTCCCCAACATTTTCGGCACCAAGGACCGGTTTCGTGGAAGACAGTTTTTCCACGGATGGGGTGGGGGATGGTTCAGGCAGTAATGCGAGCGATGGGGAGCGATGGGGAGCGGCAGATGAAGCTTCGCTCTCTTGCCCGCCACTCACCTCCTGCTGTGCGGCCGGGTTCCTAACAGGCTGCGGACCGATAGCAGTCCGTGGCCCCGGGGGTTGGGGACCCCTACTATACAATATGGCTATTGAAGTGTATATTTAAATTAGCTATAATCAAATAAAATTAAATTAATTTTCTCACTCTCACTAGCTATATTTTAAGTGTTCAACAGACACATGCAACTATATTATACTATATTGGAGAGAATAGATATAGAACTTTTTTTCATTAAAAGTTCTATTAGATTCTATGATGTTTGTGGGAGAAGGGCAGCTCTCAACCAGGAGATTGACAAGCCTTTCCTACCATTCAGCTGGGCTCTATGGTAGCTCTATGGGCACATGGCTCAAAAAGATGTGGATATTTAATGGAATAGCAAATTTTATATTTTGCCAACTTTAAAACCCTTAATAATACTTTGGATGAAAGCATTTAATGAATGCTTAATCCTTTTTGTAACAGAAAACTAAAAGAGTAAATATCATTATTATTATGTTATTAGGTTTACAGAATTGGATTTAAAATGTTTCAAAAATATAATGCTGGATAAAATAAAAGCTTTAAAATTTAGTAATGATTATTAAAAACCTTTAATATATGTTTTAAAACAAGATTACATGGTAGTAGATGAGACATATGATTAACAACAAAACAGTGGAAAATGATGTCAGGATCCAGTGATATCAGTTGTTGGAAAGTTTAATGAGTCAATCATTTAAAGCAGATGCCAAAATAGCAGACATAATCTTGTTTGCATTAATGTAGTGTAAACAACATCACCGAAAATAATCACCTAACAGCAATCCATGTTGTATAAAACAACCCCAAGAGGATTTTTCATGTTAATAGAAAACATGCTATTTATCTTTAAAGCATTGAACTTCACACAGTCCAGAGTTCATAGTAAACACTCCACAAAAATGTTGAACTTCATTCCTAAAGAGCATTTAGGGTAACAGTGCAAATTAAAGAGATGAGAAATACACATCACACAGACACTCAAAATAACTACACGCTTAGAAGACAGAGTTCAAGGCAAGGTGTGAAAAATGTTTAAATACTTAGCTGCCATCCTTTCCTTCCCTCCTTCCTTCCCTCCTTCCTTCCTTCCTTCCATCCTTCCTTCCTTCCTTCCATCCTTCCTTCCTTCCCTCCACACATATTCATTGGTTATTGTGTCAATAACAGCCATGGAGATAGGCATGACCTGTGAGGAGAGTAGATTAACCCTATATTGTTTCAAATTTCAAAGCCAAGAATATTTCAATTATAAATGAGGAAGAGCTAAATAATAATGGACCAAGCTGCTTGTTTTCTCTTGAATTGTAATGTCTTTTGGTGTATATCTTTTGGAAGATTTTTAAACGCCTCAAATATAACCTTATATTAACGTTGTATAGTTTGGTAAAACGTTCATTACTAGCGACATATCAAAGTCTAATTTTAATGCATAGTTTACTTAGCACTTGTTTTCATTGTAAATATTGGTGTTATTTAGTATATCTTCATTGTGAATTTGATCCTTTAGCATTTTAAAGATTTACATTAATATACATTGTTTAATAATTTCCAGCTGCACTTAAATGTCTCTGATAGAACATTGGAATCCCTGATAAACTGATTTTTGTTAACTCTGCATATGTATTTTTTATTTCCTCTTTTTTTCAGTCTTCTAAATGCCTTTATTTTAGATCTGTTCCTTTTATATAAAGTCATATTTTATTTTGTTATTAAATCAGATAGTCATTTTTCTTTAAATATGTGAGTTTAGTCCACGCTCACACCCATATGTAACTATGATAGATATGTGTAATACTATTTCTGTATCTCATATTACTATTTTATCTTATAATTTCTAGTTCTCTTTGTTCTTTAAATGTTTTACATTGTATTTCCTCTTCTTAATTATGTGATTTTATGATAAATTTAAAATTAGAAAAGCTTGTATTATAAATTAGCTATATTTTATTAGAAATAGTCTCTGTAAGTTCAGACATTATCCAGTAATTCTTTATTATGAACATAAATTTATATATTTCTTCTCTCTTGACTTATCCCCCTGATTTTATTTAATTGTACAATTATTCTTAGTTTTACCTTCATGTTCTTGGGTATAATTAAAACTCTTTTTGATTCCCCATTTTTAAATGAACCATTTATTGAGGTACAACATACATGCTGAACAATACACAAAGCATAAATATGCACCAAGTGTACACATTAGTGTAAATACCACTTGGAATCACTACATCTCTAACTATGGTTTTAATGTAATATTTTGAAATGATCATTATTAAGAGTTTGTAAAGTGATGTTAAAAGGAGCAGTGTGAAATATACAACTGAAGTCAAGATTGAAAACATTTTTTTGCATTAAGTTTTCTATCAACCAGCTATGCAGGTTTCCTAGACTGCTCGGAGGCTTGCCTCTCCAGATACTAGAACTTGGCTATGCCTATGAATGCTTGAGGGAGCATGCGATCAATGATAATTATTTGTCTTAAAAATAAAATACCCTAGAATATTCTCCTATGCTAATTAGGACAATCAAATAAAACAGATAAAACTGATAACTTTGGAAAGGTGGTCAAGAACCTGTGTTCACAGTGTGATTAAAAGAAAATTATGCCCTCTCAGTACCACTCTGTTTGATATTATAACCAGTAATTGTTTTAATAAATTAATTCCATTCTGCATGGTAAAAATATATTTTGAGTTAAAATTATATACTCTAATAATTTAATAAGTATTAAATAATCTAGAATAACTTCAAAATATATACAATGAATTGGTGACCTCAAACTCTCTTTAGAAACTGGTTGTGTTTAAAATAAAAATGAAAAACAATAAGTAAAAAGCTTTTCACAAAACGCCACATTAATACCTAACAGAAGAGAGAGTAAAAATAATGTGCCTATCACCACTTCCATAAATAAGTTGGAGAAAGCACATATAATTTAATGCAGTTTTTTCTGTCTTTATACAATTAATTCATTTTTATTTATTTATTTATTTATTTTTGGCTGTGTTGGGTCTTCGTTGCTGTGCACAGGCTTTCTCTAGTTGCGGTGAGCGGGGGCTACTCTTTGTTGTAGTGCGTAGGCCTCTCATTGCGGTGGCTTCTCTTGTTGCAGAGCACGGGCTCTAGGGCACACGGGCTTCGGTAGTTGTGGCACGTGGGCTCAGTAGTTGTGGCTCACAGGCTCTAGAGCGCAGGCTCAGTAGTTGTGGCGCACAGGCTTAGTTGCTCCGTGGCATGTGAGATCTTCCTGGACCAGGGCTCGAACCCCTGTCTCCTGGATTGGCAGGTGGAATCTTAACCACTGCGCCACCAGGGAAGCCCATATAAAATTAATTTATTAAGTCTTCTTGAGATAACTTTGATTTTCTTGTTTCTTTTATCTTATTCTCTAATTAATATAATAATTTCACCTAGAATGAACTCATTGAATATTAGTTGGTTTGGGTGTGTTCAAAATTTAAACTATGCATGTAAGAAGCAGATTTTAAAATATTTGTTGAAAGGAATGCATCTTTTACTCAATTTCAGTCAGAAATATATTGGTATAGGCACTAGTGGTTAGCATCTCAGAATGACCCTAACAATTCTTTGAGTAATTACCTAATTGTTTTCTTTCACTCACTAGACTCTAATGCCAATGCAAGCTGTAGATCATTTCCTTACCAATGATTGTGCCTGGCACAGAAAAGTTTTCCTATTTTGGTATGAATTAAAATGTAGACATTAGATTATCTAAATTAATCAACTTCTGATTATCCATGCCTAAATGGTGAAGACTGAGGATTGAAGATTTTCTCCAAACAACCAGTCTTTAGTATGATCCACAGTGATCAGTTGTCTCTGCCCCATTACTCATCATAGACAGACTTACCTTCACTCTCTCTGTGCATCAATTATAACCAACAACTACTCCCACGTTAAACTTTGCCTTTATGTGCGGATGTGTTCTTAAAATAACATGAATAATCAAGAGTTGACTGGCAGCATAAAGTGAACTTGACAATTTATTCAAGAATATCAAGTAAATGTGTTTAATCCATTAGGAAAAAAATCTTACCTCATTCTTTTGAAGTACTTTCTCTCACACTCGTTCCAGTATTCATCTATGTCTTCATGAGAAATTACATCAAAGATGGCTTCTTCTGGTAATTTTCTTCCCTCTAATAGTAGAACTGTCTCTTTTTTGTGAAATCAGTCACTCTGTCACAGTAATTTTATCATTTTCTGTTCTTCTATATTATAAACAAAAGTAATAAAGAAAATCACTCTTCAATTATTGCCCTCCAAAATATGATTTGTTTAAGCAAATCACTCAACTTGGTCTTTTTTATCAGTATCTTATTACATCAGATTCTTTAATAGTCACATATATTTTTATTATAACTGGATCACATGTATTACCATTTCTGCTTAAAATAATTTTTCCCAGGGAGGGAAATAAATAGTGCCTGTGATATACCAATGAATAAGAGAAAGACCCTGATCTCATAAAGCTTACATTTATGTATAGAATTATTGTCATAAATATTCTATGAAGAAAACATAAAATAGGCTAAAAGTAAAGTGTGATGGTTATTCATTAACATAGCATGATGATGTAAGTACTTTCTGATGATTTGAAGAATGAGTGTAACCTGAATGAAATGAGAGAGCCCTATGGTAGCAGAAGAGAAAGTTAGAGATTGCTTTTAAAGTGACAGAAACAGATTAGAGCCCAAAGTAAAAGCTCAATATGCGTTAGAAGAACTTCCATCAGACCCACATCTCTGAGTGTGCAATTGAATGCTAGAAAAGAAGTGTGTAAGTAAGGAGGAGGAGATCAATGATGGAAAGCTCTTAAATTCTGGCTGAAAGTCCTGGTGCTTTGGCAAAACACAAGTAGTTTTAGACTGATGAAGTTGCTTCTTTGGGAATTTAAATCAATCTTAGCTTGCAGTCTATTTTGTTTTGGCTCTAAAAATTCATTTGTTTCCTTTATTCACTCAGTGATTTGTGTTTCCCTTTTGTTGATCTGTGTTCGTTTTCTTTACTGAAGCTTGGACAGTTAAGCCTGTTGCCTGAGAATACATTCATATCACGTTTACCGTGGACTCAACTCAGGTATGTTTAGCTCAAAATGAATTCCAAAATGTTAAAAAGGTTAGGGGGATTTAGGACTTCTTGATCTTTAGCTGACTGGATTTTACAATGGCCAGTTAGGAATTGTGATATATATCTGGCTATATTTCAGAATCCTTAAAAGTTTTTCAAAAGGAGAGGGAAGTTGAAAATCATTGCTGAGGAGGCAGCACACATTGTCTGCTGCAAATTGGTCCTCATTTGTTATTCTGCCGTGTGAAAAGGTGATAGTGATACTCCTACATTGCCCTGGGTTCAGGATTTTGTTGATTCATGTTAAGACTTTGATGATCGGGCTCTCAGGATGCATTCACTGCACACATACTTGCAGTCAATGTCTGTAGAAATGTGTGTCTTTTTTAGCTATCTAAAAAACTTTGCCCAAATTTCACTATCTGTGACAGATTTTTTTTTAATAATTTGTATAGTTGTAACTGTCTTTTCACTGGGGCTGAACTTTCTTTTCTGATTTTCCTTTTTTTTTTTAAATTGACTTTAGGGAAAAGAGCAGGAATAGATATGCTTTTAATGACTTATCTTTATCTGTAGATTTTTTTCTCATTTTTAACTATACTCTGAAAATACTGATATCAAAATATCTGAGTTTTTCATTTCAACATAATTAGCTTTGGCTCAATTCATATATATGCTAATAATCTTTCTTTACTGTTGACATTGGCTGATCATTTATCAACACATGAAATTATACAACAGACAAATATGGATAAATGAAGAGAACACTTCAATTAGTGTCATTTTCTTGAGTATGTCAAATGTACATTTTCCTGTACTGCCAAAAAACGCCATGGCACCTGTCCTCAGCCAGCCATTTCCTCCAACTATGATTATTCTCTGTCATAGTTACACAATGATTCATCTCAATATAAAAAAAGGTATTACGAAAGAGAAGAAAATTTCACTTTGGGAATCTACTTTGGTGTTAACCCAGAGAGAACAAATCCGTGTAGTTGATTACAATAGACTTTCTGGGGTTGGGCTCAGACTTCTCAGTATAATGTGGGCTGAAAAGAAGATACATGAATGTAAATGCATTAAGTTCATTTCTGACTGTGAAACTGTCAAATGCAATATTAATGATTTAGCCTTTGGATATAGTATATTTTTTCTTACTAAAAATAACTTTATCTTTTGCTTTAGGCAAATGTAAATACTAATGGGAGAGAATTAAATTTAACTTTCTAGCACTCAAGTCTGAAATGATTGATCAATCTAGACTAAAGCATGTACGTGCCCTAAAAACTTTTACTGTCCTTTAAAGTATAAAAATAGTAGTTTTTACTTTCCTAGTTATGTATCATCTTTATAATCTTCTCACCCTCTTTATTTTAAGTTATTTAGGCCAAAAAGTTAATTATAAGTATTATATGCGCCATGGATATACTGACAATAAAAATACTAATGTAGCCTACTACCTGGATTCACCGAGCTCATATTATAGTGAGACAATAAGATAAATAAAAAAATCCAACACAGTGCAATGACAGATGTCTTAATGGCTTCTTCAGGATGATTAAGATAAAATCACATGTTCTTAGTATAGTGTCAGTTATTAGTATATTCTTAAACTTAAATAAGCAATTAGAAATTTCAATAAATGTACAATGGCATATTTTACACATCTTATTTTAAAACCTAATTTCTTCCATTCTCTTTTAAAGACCCCCAAATTAGTAAACAGAAGCCTTAACTGAGGTAGTTATTTGCAGAGTGTTCCTTAATTGTCATAGCTTACACTTATGCAGATAAGGCAAGGCATAAATATTAGTTTTTTAACTATTAGGGTCAGAATTATTCAAACTATATAAATATTACAGTTACTCCTTATTTAAAGTACAAGGACAAAAACTCAAAGGTTTGAAACTAATTTATGCTACAGGCAGCACATCTTGAATATAAAGCAAAAGAATGTTGCTGAACTTGCTGAACTGTTTGTCTCTGCCTTGGTTTTAATACTTGGTATTCATGGACTTTTCTGATGAATTGAAAAATCTTTCTGTGAGTATTTTATGAAAGAAAAAATATCATATTACCTCAGGCTCAAAGCCCCAGAGAACTGGTAACAGCAGGGGAGGTGGTACATACATACAATACAGGCCTCCCAGCCATAGCAACGTCTGGGGCAACAGGCAGTAGTTGCACTGGGGCCTGGGACCCTGTCCTCCAGCTGCTAAGGTGCTCTGCTTGCCACTCTGGCCTTCTACCTGCCCCCTGTGCAGTGGCAGAGCCTTGCAACACCGGGCACTGGAGAGGCACCCACATGACCCTGTCTTCGCCCCACTGTTTCCCTCCCCTGTGACAGCAGAGATTGTGACTTGGGAAATCCCAGAGGCAGCTGGAGAGCCCACCATCCCAGTGCCCCAGGCAACAAGGTCAGCGACCTTGGTAGCAGTAAGACACCAAAACCCCTGGCGGCAAAAGAAGCTATGAAGAGGGGTTGGGGCAACACCTCTGACAGAGACCGGTGGAGGGTGGAAAGTGCAGACTCTCAAAACTAGAGGCAGGTCCGATAAGAGAAACCAAAATCCTCTGCTATAGCGACACCTACTGGAATGCAAAAGAAAGGCCTCATTTGAAAAGGTACATCTGATAAAGGACTATTATCCAAAATATGCAAAGAACCCTTAAAGCTCAACAGCAAGAAAACAAGCCGATTACTAAATGAGCCAAAGACCTTAACAGATGCCTCACCAAAGAAGATATACAGATGACAAATAAGTATACGAAAAGATGCTTCACGTCATATGTCATCAGGGAAACACAAAAACAACAGTGAAATATCACTATACACCTATTAGAATGGCCAAAATCCAGAACAACGTGAAATGCTAGCAAGGATGTGGAGCAATGGGAACTCTCGTTCATTTTCCACACCTATAAAATATACAACACCAAGAATGAGCCCTGATGTAAGCAATAGAGTTTGAGTGATTATGATGTGTCAATGTACATTCATCAATTATAACAAATGTACCACTTTGGTGGAGGATGTTGATAATGGGGGAGGCTGTGCATGTGTGGGCACAGGGGTTAATGGGAAATATTTGTACCTTTCAATTTTGCTGTGAAACTAAAACTGTTGTAAAAAAAATAAATCTTTAAAAAGTTATCAAATTTGTTAATTGATTTTATTATTAATAAGATATAACTTCCTTTGTGTTTTTATTGGACAGTTACATTTGCATATACATAAGTAATATATTTATACATTTTTACCATTATCATAAGATATTCTATGTTTTTAAGGTTTTAAGAGATTGTTATATAAGAATATTAACATTTTACATGTTTATGAAGAGTATATTTTTCCATGTGTTTTATTTTGTCATTCTTAATATATACATAATTTAATGTTTTATGTCTGAGCTTTATCTTCTTTATTTTGCTTTTGTGTTTAGGAAGATTAGATTGATTTTCTATGCCTGCAGAACAAATTTTCCCAAAATTTTATGTATTATTAAAACAAATATTTATTAGCTCATACTTTCTGTACTCAGGAAACTTGATGTGGCTTAGCTAGGTCCTATGGCCCTGAGTCTCACAAAGCTGCAGTTAAGGTATCAGTCAAGACTGCAATCATCTTGAGGGTCAGCTGGGAGAACTTCTTCCAAGATCATCCAAGTGACTGTTGACAGTTCCTCATACGTTGTTTGACTGAGGACCTCAGTTTCTCACTGGCTGGAGCCCTCTCAGGATCACTCACCACATGTCAGTTGATATCTCATCACTTTTATTATTCTGCTTAGAAGCAATGCAAAGTATAGCACACATTCAAGAGGAAAGCGTTTCACACACCCACCCCAGGTGGCAAAGATCATTGGGAGTTATTTTAGAAGCTGCCACATAGACCGTTCACAAATCTTCTAACAATTATTTTGTATGTACGTGTATGACATTCTTTTTTGACTTCTGGTTTTTCGCGAGATTTTAAAATTTAATTTGTTACATGTTTTTGCTAAGATATTTTGGTATGAATATAAAATTGACATTTTATACATGTCCTCAAATATATCAAATAATGGAATAAGCTTTAATAATCACTGTCACAAAATAAAGCTTTTCCTATTAACTTGACTCAGTTTACTATAAGCTTTTTCTTTTTGTGTGTGCAATGTTGTCTATTCTAATTCAGGAAATTTATTTTCCTTTGTTATTAAAATTACAAGTGGAATTATTAGCACTGAGTAGATGAATATTCAGTTATGGATTTTGCTTTACTGAAGTCTTTCAGGTGTACTTTGCTCATGTCCCTCAAAGCTGTCCTATCGAAGTTTTTTAACTATTAGGGTCAGAATTATTCAAACTATGTAAAAGCCTGGAAAGGAGAATTATTTTTTTAACTAAGCATAAATGTGAAAGCTAAAATTTAAGATGATTATTTTAGACAAAAGGGATTGATTTAAGGCTATATCCTTGTCACACATACCATATCCTTAAATTAAGACTATATGGCATTTCTAAATTTTTTATATTTGAATGAAGATATAAGTATAAAGGCAATTTTAAATAATGATTCCTCTAACTCTCTTCATGCTGATATAGATCGTCTGAATATTCATTTCTAATTACCCACAGAAAGAAGGCATGTTTTTAAACTATCAAAATTGGACTGTTTTTTCCTTTAAATTTACAGAATACATTGTTGTAAGAACATGTATCATTCCCCTGTTTTTAAGATTTTTTTAATGTCAGCTATTTGGTTTAAGTCCTAGATCCTGGACAATATTTTCCCTTGTCCTAAAAATAACACTTTATTGAATAATCTCAAAATCATATTCTTGATGTTTATTTTAAAAACTACAAAATTGTCACACCTAACTATGACCATTTATACATTAAAAAAAATAAACTCTTACCATAATAGATTAATTATTGAGTTCACTAAAAATATCCTTTTATCTCATAATACACAGATGTCAAATATCATGTAATAAAATACTCTTTTAACCTATGTATCAGTAAAACCAGTTGAAGGCTTCAAGACCATGAGAAATCATCTTATCAGCATATAAGAGTTCATAAAGGAAGTGCCAAGACATCAGGCTCTCTGTAAAATTCATCTTCTAATTTACTTTGGTCCCATCAGTAGACTTGGTATACTCAAGAATCATATATCTTAACTTTCAAAATGACACTCCAAAGGAAATTGGTGAGTGGATACACAATGTAGTTTATGAAGATTTTCATACATCGTCTTAGGAAAATTATTTTTGGTTTATTTGGATTACTCCTCAAATGAAAAATAAGAAACAAAGAAATAGAATTATCCTCTTTGGCCAAGGATACATCCTTAGACATTCTGTTATTTAGTAATAGTTTTGCAGACTTAACATTTTGGTGAACTTTTAGGTTAACAGAGAATTTTTCATTTTTAAAGCTAATGTTAAACTCTGTATATTTTATTCTAGGCAAAGCCAAAAGACTTTCACCCAAAAGAAAAGGTGACATTTCCACTTTCTACAGTCTGCTAAAAATGTCACACAAGCTAGAGTTTTAATCCATGTTGGTGGGTTATGCACAGATTGATTTTAAATGTAGCATTTTATTGCTCTAGAAAAAAAAATAGCATTTCCTTCAAAATCAGATTAAATAGATATGTAATGGGATTTTAGTTATAGAGTTGAATTTTTACACATATTTGTTGGTTATTCTATATGAAATTTCCTTTCTGCATTTACTTCTGCTTTAAATATCAGCTATAAACACCCTGAAGGGCAGGTGCTGAAATGGCAGACTGAGACTTAATTCCATCTGTGTAAAAGGTTAGTACCACATTGCAATGCTTAGCATAACCTTAAAAATCCATAATTTAAACTCTGTTTCTAGACTGTTTCATCCTTAAATGTGATTGAGTAATATATATCCTAGCCAGTTAAACATATAGTATGGGGCATCATCTTATTTTCATAAAATAATTAATCACACACAGCACAGTTGTCATAATTTCATAAGCTCAGAGTAAATAAATATATTTGTACAAAATAGATTTACCCTTATATAATGTCATTCCAAAAACTTGCAAATATTGATAATGATAGTGAAAAGGTATAAAAAGTTTTACTCCCCAGCTTAGGTCAGCTTTACTTCAGATGGAAGATTTCACAAATTCCAACTGTATATATTCTCATATTTTATACCCTTGCAGACAATTAAACTTTTCATTGTTTAATATCTTCTATTTTAGAGATTCCTTCTGTCAATATGAAGGCAAATTCGTTAGAAATATTATAAAATTTTTTCTTGTACTCCCTCTATATGATCTGCCATTCCACTTACATGAAATTAATTTCTCATTATTGATATTCATACCTTTTGCTGAAATATGTTCTGCTAAATTTTACTTGTGATAAATGTCCCTCAGATTTTGAGCCAGTCCCGCTCTATCCATTCCTCCCCTCAGAAAAGCAAACCAAAAAACCAACAAACAAAAAATCAACAAACAAAAATTCTTCTCACACTCCTATTTTCTGTACTGTTCTGTTTTTCTCCTCCCATCTTGCCTCTTCATAGTATATTTTCATATCCATCCAGACAAAAGCAATCACTTCCAAATTGTTTCACCAGATTTATTTACATACTTCACTCATTCAACATATTTCTCTTTGAAGCAAAAATTTTTTTTAAGTTATTTCCTGTAGCTGCATGGATGGTTGGAAAAATTATTCTCTCATGTCAAAAATTATCTTTTGCATTTCTATTAATTCCTCCTTTCTTATTTAAAATGTATGTAACATGATTCAAAAACTGTAAATTATTACAAATGCTACACTGAATTTAGATCGTGTACAATTTTGTTGGTGATTTGCTCTTAAGACAGAAGGATGTGATACTATTTTGATATATGGTCTAAGGCAGAAGGACTATAATCCATACACAAAATTGCTAAGTAATTAAATCAGTTCTATACTCAATATAACCATTCTCTCTTGAAATCAATTTAAATTTCAATTAAGAAAAGAAAAATTCCCTTCAAGACAGTAGTTAAGGAAATTAAAACAATTAATAGATTAAGTAATATTTTTAGAGATGAAAAATCTTAAACGTGTTAATGGCAGTGTTTTACATAATTAAAGATATTCAATTGCCAACATCAGCAACAAGTACATTAACATAATATTAAAATTTTCTAGTATTATTTTATTATTTGTCATTCTGGCAGAGTCCATCCCAGAATTAACTTCTTAGTAATTATAAAAGGTAGTCAAAATAATGGATGCTCTGTTGCACTATTTCACTCCTATGCTATCACTCTCTCATCCTGTGAACTTCTAAGCACTGGCATCATGGCTGTGCATTCATCTTTGAGAGGCCAAGGGCAAAGAGAGAATAACTATGAGCATTGTAGCATACTTCAAAGTCAAAGTTTAATTTATTAAAGTTTATAATTGGCAAAATGCCAATAAATTTTTCTGAAGACCCTAGTCTGAAATGTTGTAATACGAACTTTTTTGGTTATTGATCAAACACATACAAATTTCCAAATAATACACTGGCACATCACTCAGCAATTAATAAACACTGTTAGATTCCATTGTTATAATGAGGATCCATTTAAATTATTATGTTTCGGGAACGTCATAATAGCTAAGGATAAATCAGAGCAAATCTGTTGGCAAACAAAACATAAGACCCAGTCACGTGACCCAGACCTAAGAAAAGAGTGCAAACTTGGAAAACCAAAGTGTAGCCTATGAAGTTAGCTGCTTTTTTTTTTTTTAATAGATCGTTATTGGAGTATAACTGCTTCACAATACTGTGTTAGTTTCTCTTGTACAACAAAGTGAATCAGCCATATGCATACCTATATCCCCATATCCCCTCCTTCTTGGGCCTCCCTCCCACCCTCCCTATCCCACCCCTCTAGGTGGTCACAAAGCACCGAGCTGATCTCCCTGTGCTATGCGGCTGCTTCCCACTAGCTAACTATTTTACATTTGGTAGTGTATATATGTCCTTGCCACTCTCTCACTTTGCCCCAGCTTCCTCCTTCCACCACCTGTGTCCTCAAGTCAATTCTCTATGTCTACATCTTTATTCCTGCCTTGCCACTAGGTTTATCAGTACCATTTTTTTTGATTCCATATATGTGTGTTAGCATATGGTATTTGTTTTTCTCTTTCTGACTTACTTCACTCTGTATGACAGTCTCTAGATCCATCCACGTCTCAACAAATGACCCAATTTCGTTCCTTTTTATGGCTGAGTAATGTTCCATTGTATATATGTACCACATTTTCTTTATCCATTCATCTGTCAGTGGGCATTTAGGTTGTCAATTTACATTCCCACCAACAGTGCAGGAGGGTTCCTTTTTTACCACACCCTTTCCATCATTTATTGCTTCTAGATTTTTTTGATAATGGCCATTCTGACCGGTGTGAGGTGATACCTCATTGTAGTTTGGATTTGCATTGCTCTAATAATTAGTGATGTTGAACATCTTTTTTATGCCTCTTGGCCATCTATATGTCTTCTTTGGTGAAATGTCTATTTAGGTCTTCTGCCCATATTTTAATTGAATTCTTTGTTTTTTTTGATATTGACCTGCATGAGCTGCTTGTATATTTTGGATATTAATCCTTTGTCCATTGTTTCATTTGCAAATATTTTCTCCCATTCTGAGGGTTGTCTTTTCATCTTGTTTATGGTTTCCTTTGCTGTGCAAAAGCTTTTAAGACTCATTAGGTCCCATTTGTTTATTTTTGTTTTTATTTCCCTTTCTCTAGGAGGTGGGTCAAAAAGGATCTTTCTGTGATTGATGCCATAGAGTGTTCTGCCTATGTTTTCCTCTACCAGTTTTATAGTGTCTGGCCTTACATTTAGGTCTCTAATGCATTTTGAGTTTATTTTTGTGTATGGTATTTGAGACTGTTCTAATTTCACTCTTTTACATGTAGCTGTCCAGTTTTCCCAGCACCACTTATTGAAGAGGCTGTCTTTTCTCCATTGTATGTTCTTGCCTCCTTTGTCATAAATTAGGTGATCATATGTGTGTGAGTTTATCTCTGGGCTTTCTATCCTGTACCATTGTTCTATATTTCTGTTTTGTGCCAGTATCATACTGTCTTGATTACTGTAGATTTGTAGCATAGTTTGAACTCGGGGAGCCTGATTCCTCCAGCTCCATTTTTCTTTCTCAAGATTGCTTTGGCTATATGGGGTTTTTGTGTTTCCATATGAATTGTAAAATTTTTTGTTCTAATCTGTGAAGAATGCCATTTGTAGTTTGATAGGGATTGCATTGAATCTGTAGATTGCTTTGGGTAGTATAGTCATTTTCACAATATTGATTCTTCCAATGAAGAACATGGGTATATCTCTCCATCTATTTGTATCATCTTTAATTTCTTCTATCAGTGTCTTATAGTTTTCTGCATAAGGGTCTTTTGTCTCCTTAGGTAGGTGTATTCCTAGGTATTTTATTCTTTGTGTTTTATAGTTTTCTGAGTACAAGTCTTTCACCTCCTTAGGTAGGTTTATTCCTAGGTATTTTCTTCTTTTCGTTGCAATGGTAAATGGGAGTGTCTCCTTAATTTCTCTTTCTGATTTTTCATTCTTAGTGTATAGGAATGCAAATTTCTGTGCATTAATTTTGTATCCTGCAACCTTACCAAATTCCCTGATTAGTTCTAGTAGTTTTCTGGTCGCATCTTTAGGATTTTCTATGTGTAGTATCATGTCATCTGCAAACAGTGACAGTTTTACTTCTTTTTTCCACTTTGTTTTCCTTTTTATTCTTTTTATTCTCTGATTGCCGTGGTTAGGACTTCCAAAACTATGTTGAATAATAGTGGCAAGAGTGGACATCCTTTTCTTGTTCCTGATCTTAGTGGAAATGCTTTCAGTTTTTCACCATTGAGTATGATGTTTGCTGTGGGTTTGTCATTTATGGTAGGTAATTATGTTGAGGTTTTTTTCCCTCTATGCCCATTTTCTGGGAGAGTTTTTATCATAAATGGGTGTTAAATTTTGTCAAAAGCTTTTTCTGCATCTATTGAGATGATCGTATGTTTTTATTCCTTAATTTGTTAATATTGTGTATCACATTGATTTGTGTATATTGAAGAATCCTTGCATCCCTGGGCTAAATCCCAATTGATCATGATGCATGGTCCTTTTAATGTATTATCGGATTCTGTTTGCTAGTATTTTGTTTAGAACTTTTGCATCTGTGTTCATCAGTGATATTGCTCTATAATTTTCTTTTTTTGTGATATCTTTTTCTAGTTTTGGTATCAGGGTGAGGGTGGCTCTGTGAATTTGGGAGTGTTCCTCCCTCTGCAATTTTTGGAAGAGTTTGAGAAGGATGGGTGTTAGCTCTTCTCTAAATGTTTGATAGAATTCACCTGTGAAGCCATCTGGTCCTGGACTTTTGTTTGTTGGAAGATTTTTAATCACAGTTTCAATTAGATTACTTGTGATTCATCTGTTTATATTTTCTAATTCTTCTTGGTTCAGTCTTGGAAAATTGTAACTTTCCAAGAATTTGTCCATTACTTCCTGGTTGTCCACTCTATTGACATATAGTTGTTTGTAGTAGTCTCTTATAATCCTTTATATTTCTGTGGTGTCAGTTGTGATTTCCTCTTTTTCATTTCTAATTTTATTGATTTGGGTCCTCTCCCTTTTTTTCTTGATGAGTCCGGCTAAGTGTTTATCAATTTTGTTTATCTTCTCAAGAACCAGCTTTTAGTTTTATTGATCTTTGCTATTGTTTTCTTTGTTTCTATTTCATTTATTTCTGCTCTGATCTTTATGATTTCTTTCCTTCTACTGACTTTGGGTTTTCTTTGTTCTTCTTTCTCTAATTGCTTTAGGTGTAGGGTTAGATTGTTTATTTGAGATTTTTCTTGTTACTTGAGGTGAGATTGAATTGCTTATAAACTTCCCTCTTAGAACTGCTTTTGCTCTGCCCCACAGGTTTTGGGTTATTGTTTTTTCATTGTCATTTGTGTCTATGTATTTTTTTATTTCTTCTTTGATTTCTTGCCGTGATCTCTTGGTTATTTAGTAGTGCACTGTTTAGCCTCCATGCATTTGTGTTTTTTACAGTTTTTTTCCTGTAATTTATTTCTAATCTCATACCATTGTGGTAGGAAAAGATGTTTGATACGATTTCCATTTTCTTAAATATTCTGAGGCTTATTTGTGACCCAAGATGTGATCTATCCTGTAGACTGTTCCATGTGCACTTGAGAAAAAAGTGTATTCTGCCACTTTCAGGTAGAATGTTCTATAAATATCAATAAAATCTATTCGTTCTATTGTGTCATTTCAAGCTTGTGTTTCCTTATTTATTTTCTGTTTGGATGATCTGTCCATTGGTGTAAGTGGGGTATTAAAGTCCACTACTATTATTGTGTTATGTCAATTTCCCCTTTCACTGTTGTTAGCATTTGCCTTATGTATTGAGGTGCTCCTGTGTTGGATGCATAAACATTTATAATTGTTATATCTTCTTCTTGGATTGATCCCTTGATCATTATGTAGTGTCCTTCCTTATATCTTGTAACAGTCTTTGTTTTAAAGTCTATTTTATCTGATATGAGTATTGCTATTCCTGCTTTCTTTTGATTTTGATTTTCATGGAATACCTGAAGTGGGTCTCTTGTAGACAGCATAATTATGGGTCTTGTTTTTGTATCCATTCAGCCAGTCTGTGTCTTTTGGTTGGGGCATTTAATCCATTGACATTCAAAGTAATATTGATGTGTATGTTCCTATTACCATTTTCTTAATTGTTTTGGGTTTGTTTTTGTGGGTCTTCTCTTGTGTTTCCTGCCTAGAGAAGTTTTTTTAGCATTTGTTGTAGAGCTGGTTTGGTGATGCTGAATTCTCTTAGCTTTTGCTTGTCTGAAAAGCTTTTGATTTCTCCATCGAATCTGAATAAGATCCTTGCTGGGTAATCTTGGTTGTAGGTTTTTCTCTTTCATCACTTTAAGTATATCCTGCCACTCCCTTCTGGCCTGCAGAGTTTCTGCTGAAAAATCAGCTGATAACCTTATGGGGATTCCTTTGTATGTTATTTTTTGTTTTTCCCTTGCTGCTTTTAATATTTTTTCTTTGAATTTAATTTTTGTTAGTTTGATTAATATGTGTCTTGGTGTGTTTCTCCTAGGATTTATCCTGTAGGGACTCTCTGTGCTTCCTGGACTTGGGTGACTATTTCCTTTCCCGTGTTAGGGAAGTTTTCCACTGTAATCTATATTTTCTCAGACCCTTTCTTTTTCTCTTCTTCTTCTGGGACCCCTATAATTCAAATGTTGGTCTCTGAGATTGTCTTCAATTCTTTTCATTCTTTTTTCTTTATTCTGCTCTTTGGAAGTTATTTCCACCATTTTGTCTTTTAGCTCACTTATTCGTTCTTCTGCCTCAGTTATTCCATTATTGATTCCTTCTAGTGCATTTTTCAATTCAGTTATTGTGTTGTTCATCTGTTTGTTTGTTCTTTAGTTCTTCTAGATCTTTGTTAAACATCTCTTGTATTTTCTCAATCCCTGCCTCCATTTCATTTCTGAGATTCTGGATCATCTTTACTATCATTACTCTGAATTCTTTTTCAGGTAGATTGCCCATTTCCTCTTCATTTATTTGGTCTTGTAGGTTTTTACCTTGCTCCTTCATCTGCAACATATTTTTTTGCCATCTCATTTTTTCTTTTTCCTTTTTCTAATGAATAGGTTGTTTTGTCTTCCAGCTCACTTATTCATTCTTCTGCCTCAGTTATTCTGTTACTGATTCCTTCTAATGTATTTTTCATTTAGTTATTGTGTTGTTCATCTCTGTTGGTTTGTTCTTTAGTTCTTCTAGATCTTTGTTAAACATCTCTTGTATTTTCTCAATCCATGCCTCCATTTCATTTCTGAGATTCTGGATCATCTTTACTATCATTACTCTGAATTCTTTTTCAGGTAGATTGCCCATTTCCTCTTCATTTATTTGGTCTTGTAGGTTTTTACCTTGCTCCTTCATCTGCAACATATTTTTTTGCCATCTCATTTTTTCTTTTTCCTTTTTCTAATGAATAGGTTGTGTTCCTGTCTTACTGGTTGTTTGGCCTGAGGCTTCCAACACTGCAGTTTGTAGTCTGTTGGTTAGAGCTGGGTCTTGGTGCTGAGGTGAGGACTTCCATGAGACCTCACTCTGATGACTATTCCCTAGAGTCTGAGTTTCTCTGTTAGTCCAGTGGTTCAAACTCGGAGCTCCCACTGCAGCAGCTTTGGCCCCGACCCCCCAGCTCATGAACCAAGATCCTGCAAGCTGCAAGGAGCATCAAAAAAAAAAAAAAAAAAAAAGGAACAATAACAAAGTAAAAAATAAAATTAGACTAGGAAATTAACAGCTATGTTAGAAAAAACATATAAATATAGATGAAACAACAACTGGAATATAAAACAGAACCACAATAGTAAAAAAGAGGAGGAGGAAAAAAACGGAGGAAAAGCCCTTGGCTGTGGAGGGCGGGGCCTAAGCAGGATGAGGTTTGGGTGGTGGGCAGGGCCTATGCTTATGACCCACAAGGCTGGAAAAAGCCAGGGGTTTGTGTGGGGTGGGGCTTAGGCTCAACAGGACAGAAGGAGCCCAGAAGGTGGGGGACCCCACCTGGGAGCCCAGCAGCCTCCCTGTGCCCAAGTGGGTGGAGCAAACACCCTCCACACCTCTCCTGCTCCTGGAGGTCCCCTCCCGCCTGCCTCTCCTGTTCTACCCTGGCCTCCCTCCTACTCCCTAGGACCAACCCAGCCTGGAGGGGACCTCTGAGGGCATAGGACCGGGACTGAGAGCTGAGCAGACTTTCCTGGTCTATTGGTCAGGGTAAATGCTGGGCCCGCTCCCCCTGATCTGAGCCCCTGAGGGTCCCTCCAGGCATGGAAACCCTTCCCCCCTCAGCCACCCCTCAGGGGCACCAGTCCTGTCTGGCCTCCACTTCTCCTCCCCTCTCAGTCCCTCCACATCCTACCGGTTCACTTGGGGGTTCTTCCTGTGTCCCTTGGCATCGGAGTCCGCCACCATCGTCCACAAGGAGCCCTAGTCGTGGGGAGATGTGAACTCTGTGGCTTCCCACACTGCCATCTTGACTCACTGAAGTTAGCTTCTTGAAGTCATGCCCCAGACATTTGCTCTCAAAGGGATAGACATAGGGCTTCCCTGGTGGCGCAGTGGTTAAGAGTCTGCCTGCCGATGCAGGGGACGTGGGTTCGTGCC